>NW_015176004.1:606096-625796 GCF_001447785.1 Gekko japonicus
CCCCCCCCCGCAAGGCAGTTGGAATGTCAGTTGCATATGGAACCTGCTGTATTCTGGTGGTGTGCAGGTCCCAGGTTCATGTTTTAAAAGCAGACTGACACTGTTTGCCCAAAGCCAGAGCACTCTCCCAGAGCCTCTTTCTAGATCTCGTTGTATTTATTTCCACAACGGGCCTTATTTCTAGTACAGTTTATAACTCCGGTACCTGGCATTATGTTTTATGGCACACATGGCCCAGCCCAACAAATTGACATTTATGTCAGATCTGGCCCTCGTAACAAATGAGTTTGACACCTCTGCTTTAAATGCTATGAGCAAGTAGTGGGGAATGGGTGCGCCTGAACTCCAAGCTGTGAATTTGCCGCTTGGAGTTCAGGTGTGCCCTGGCAGCGTACTTCTCCCTCCCCTCTTGCAAAATTTAAAGGGCCCTCCTCCAGCTGGTTGGTGGGCCATATGCTGGGGAGCCCTTTAAATCTTGCAAAAGGGGAGGGAGGGGGTGGCCGCCGCCAGGGGTCGCTGTTGGGGGCGGGGCTTAGGGGGAGGGCTTTCCCTGCCGGCATAGGCGTAATGGCAGGCAGGAGCCCGCCAAATCAGGGAACCCTCTGCCCCCACCTGGGGACTATCACCCCTACTTTCCTTCTGTCACACTGTTCTCTACCTTTATTACCCACTTTCCTTAATTTTGTTAGCATTGCTGTCCCGTTCAATAATCCTGGTCCGTACTGCATTGTTAACTGGAGTTCTCTGCTATCTGTTTTATGGTCTGTAACCTACTGTGAGTCTTAGAGTGGTACGCTAGTAATAAAGTAAATAAATAAGAATACATTTTCATGCAATACCCTGTAAGAGCAGAGCGGAGGGCGTGGCTCATGAAGGCCAGTGAGAAAAGCTGAACTGGGGTGAGGGAGCTTGTGGGTTTAATTACCCCCCCCCCCCCCGCGTACCTCCTTCCCTGTAATTGGAGCTCTGGTGTTCATAGGAGCCTGTCAGGTCCATATGCGCATAGGAGTGGCAGATTAGAGTCATTGTGGGTCTAGTAGTATGAAAGGGGTGGGATCAGGCATCAAAATCCTTAATGTCAGCCCAGAATAAAAATTTACATAAAGTTACTGTGATTTTGGGTGGGGGCTGTGTGCGGTACAACCCTAGCTCCATAATGACAGACCTGTGGTTTGGGGTGGTTGTTTTTCTCTCTCATAGTAACTGGAATTGCTTCTTCACAGGAATTCATGTGCTCATGCTATTCCAGTGAAACCAATCATCATGTGCTCATGAATCAGTCCTGAGAGGTTGGGTGGGGGAAAATATTTGTTTGAAATGAAATCTGGCCTGGTGCGGCTCTCCGTTCAGAATCATCTGGCCAGATGTTGAGTTGCTTAGTCAGTAGAAAACACACACAGAGGAGAGTTTGTATGGAAGCGATGTCATTTCGACTAAAACCCAATTTAAAAGCTTTGCAATCTTGCCTTAAGGACTTCCTCTTCTCCAAATGCAAAGGAAATCCGGGTAGATTTTTGGTTTGTTTTGCCATCTGAAGAAAGTGGGATAATAGCTTTCCTCCAGTGCTCTCTTGGGCAGACCTAGACCTGCTTCAAGAGAGTATTTACAGATGTCAAGAAATAAATATGGATGTCTTTTTTTCTGTCTGCTCATTTTCTGAGGGAGAAACTAGCCTTTCATATAGAGCCGAGCTGGACATTCTGCCTTGAAATTTTTTATGCTCCTATGACAGACCCGTGCTGCTGCTTCTCTGTGAGGCAGATTTCCCCACCAAAACAATGTTCCCCGCTCTGGTTGAGCAGCCTCTTAGTAGCATATTTGAATTATAGAATTATAACTTTCTGCGTTTCCCACCCTGTGATAGAGAAGTTATTTGGCTTTTGCCCAGCTCAGAGATTTATTGTAACTCAGCAGGAGCCCTCATAAAATCCCTTTTCGAAATGGGACTTGAAGTAAAGTTCAAACAGAAGGGCTGATTTTAGTGAGTTGAGTTAGGACTAGGGCAGGGGACGAGAAGTTGAGGTAAATTTGGTTGTTTATACAAATTATAATATTTTGGACAGGCAACAGAGTATAGTTGAAACTTATATTCTTAGAGAGACAGTTCTTAACTGTGAGAGATTTGTCTTGGAGATTTCTTTCAGCAACAATGTGTCTTAATAAAGTTTCATAAAAATATCGTACTTTCCTGTTTACTTTATCCTTGTATTGTTTATTCTTGTATTTAAATACTTCCCTTGTGGGATTATACCTTTCCCTTTTTAACTCTGGAGGAGTCTAAGACCATTTCCCCTTTTCACACAAACCAGGGGTCCCTTCTGAGTTGAACCCTCTCAAAACCTGGGTAAGAAATATCCTCCTCTTTCTGGGACCGATAATCCTTTTTTCTGTTTGGCTAGACTGGCAGTTTTCAACCTCTGGTCCAGTCCTTTCAGTCAAGCCTAAACCCCCTATTCTGGAGAATGTGAATAAATGGAATTCAGATAGGGCTGACACTTAGACTTTATTCTGAACTTTTCCTCAAATGTGTTGGTGCACAGTAAGGGCAAGGAGTTGTGTCCCTTCACTTCTCAGGTGACTTGTCTGTTTCCCTCAGAACAACACACCCTCTCCTCTCCTCCTGACTGGCAACTGCCAAGCCAAAGTCCGAAGGAGGACTCCCTCTGACCAGACTTTTTAAAGCTCTCCTCAGCTGGTGCTGACCAATCGGGGAGGGAGGGGAGGTGCATGCAGGCAGCAGCCTGCCAATCAAACTGTGCTTTACAGTGAAGCATTAACCCCTAAACTCCCAGCATCCTGCTTTGGGAGGTCAGTTCATCACAGCTCCTTTCAGCGAAGATCCACAGTGGTTACAGGTATATGCATACATGACAAATCTTTGTGCTCTCAGTTCATCCTTTAATTTCTAATAAGAACTAGTCACTGGGTGGCCCTGGGCCAGTCACCTTGCCTCAGGCTAAGCTATGCCACAGGGCTGTGGTAATCTACCTCACAGGGTGGCTTAGGGTTGCCAGCCTCAAGTGAGGCCTGGAGGTCTCCCAGAATTATTTATTTATTTATTTATTTATTTATCAGATTTATACCCCGCCCTCCCCCGTAGGGCTCAGGGCGGCTAACAAAGCAAGAAATCTTGCAGACAGTAAAACATAATTCATATAGTTAAAAATAACTATACAATTTAAAACCCAGTATAGATTTAAACTTAAAGTGCTAGTTGATCTTCGTTTCCAACTACCCCACAAGATGACGGGCCAAGTCCAGGGTTCCCCATAATCATTCAGTGGTTTCAGCATTCAAATATTCAAGGTGTTTTCTTCAAGGTGTTTTCTTCCTAGGGCCTCTTCCGCCCCCGATGATGACAATATAACAAGGGGGGATGGGGGGAGGGCGGCGGCCCCTACTCGAAAGCCTGGTGGAAGAGCTCCGTCTTGCAGGCCCTGCGGAACTGCATCAGGTCCCGCAGGGACTGGATCTCCTCCGGGAGCTCATTCCACCAGGTAGGGTCCGCCACCGAAAAAGCCCTAGCCCTTGTAGCGGCCAGTTTCGCATCTCTGGGGCCCGGTACAGTTAGTAAATTTTGGGCCCCAGACCGTAGTGCTCTTGGGGGGACATACGGGGAAAGGCGGTCCCTCAGGTAGGCTGGACCCATCTGATGGTCCAGGCTATGGAGATCAGTTCACCAGATGGCTGTCCCAGGGTGAGATCACACAAGCAGTTTGGCCTGACATAGCCACCCCACTTATTCACAAACACACACATCTGGCTCCCGTGCCCTACTCGTCCCTACCTCTCACTAAAACAACTCCCACAAAGATTAAATAGCCACTGGCAAATTCTGGTGACTACCTTGGTGAGTGGTGTGATCCAGGCCTGTAGCTACAGTGGGGCATCTCAGGGCCTGGCCCCCCAACTTACTGCCAAGGCCCCCAACTTCCCATCCAGCCCAGGCCCCCCAACTTCCAAGTTTTTAATTTTAGTTGTGGTACTCTCTTGGGGGGGGGGGGGGCCCCTGACTTATTTAAAGGTCCCCTAAATTAAAAAATCCTAGCTACGGGCCTGGTGTGATCGTTCCACTCCGTTTCCGGTGCATCCTCGCCCCCCAACCCCTTTGACGTGCGCTTCAGCGCTCCCATAGAACGCGGCTCAGAGCGCATGTGCGCTTGTCTGGTTTTGCGCACGCACAGCGGAACTTAGGAAAAAAACAACGAGCCCAACCGCGGGTCCATGGTTGTAGCACGTTAGCGATGTGAACAACCAACCACGGTCCCACAGCATTGTGATGCCGGCTTAGGGGATACTGTGTCCCCTAAGCGTCCCAAACTCAAGCGGCTTATTTAGAGCCGATATACTGCTGCGGCAAACTGCTTGTGTGACCACACCCATAGTGGCATCACACTCTCACTGAGCTCCATCCATTCCCCAAACTCTGTCCTCCCCAGAGACCACCTCCTAATCTCCAGTAACTTCCCTTCCTCCCCCCATCTCCTGATCTCCTGCTGGTTGCCAGGGAAACCATAGAAATTATTTTAGCATGTTTTAGCTCCTGAACTGCCATGATCGGGTCTCTGAAGAGTTGGCGTATGCATTTTCTCAGTAGATAAATAAGATAGATTTAAGTAGATGAGGAGGACATTGTATACATCCAGAAGAAAAGGTTTACTACAAATCTGACATGAATTTTCACTCCGGATGCCAGCCTCCAGGTGGGGCCTGGAGATCTCCTGCTTTTGCAACTGATCTCCAGCTTGACAGAGATCAGTTCCCCTGGAGAAAATGCCTGCTTTGGAGGGTGGACTCTATGGCATGGCACCATGCGGAGGCCCCTCCCCTCCCCAGACCCCGCCCTCTCCTGGCTCCACCCCCAAAGTCTCCAGGTATTTTCCAACTCAGACCTGGCAACCCTAATTTTCACATGAATTTGAAATATAGTAAATTTTCAACATTTGAACCTTGGATTTCCACCCCTGTTCCTCTGTTCCTCTCTTGCCTTGAAAACCCTACAGGGTCGCCATACGTTGATTGCGACATGGCAGCACTTTCCATCACCACCAGTAAGGGTTTTTTTGCCCTGATCTGGATGGCACCACCAGGCTACCCCAATCTCAGAAGCTAAGCAGAGTTGGCCCTGGTCAGTATTTGGATGGGAGACCACCAAGGATGCCCAGTGTCATGATACAGAGGCAGACAACTGGCAAACCACCTCTAAACATCTCTTGCCTTGAAAACGCTATGTGGTTGCCATAGGTCAGCTATGACTTGATGGTCATGACACAGAGGCAGACAACTGGCAAACCACCTCTGAACATCTCTTGCCTTGAAAACTCTATGTGGTTGCCATAGGTCAGCTATGACTTGATGGCAGAGAGAGAGAGAGAGAGAGGTGACACACCCTCAAGTTAACTGTTTCATAGCCACTGAGGGAGCCTGTTCCCTTGCTAATATTGGCCAACCATTCGCCTGCTACTCTAACTAAGCTTAGCCTCTCAAATTTTTGTCAGGTTGAATATCACTGAAAAGGTCTTGGCAACATTAAAAGAGGGCTGTACACATATATTTAAGGAACAAACTTTGAGTCCCGTCAGGGGTCATTTCGTAGAAAAAGAGGTGCAGGAGCTCATTAGCATAACTCATACCTTGTGGCTAATAGCCACTGATGGACCTCTGCTCCATATGCCTATCTAATTCCCTTTTGAAGCCGTCCATGCTTGTAGCCGCCACCACTTCCTGTGGCAGTGAATTCCATGTGTTAATCACTCTTTGGGTGAAGAAGTACTTTTATCCGTTCTAACCCGACTGCTCAGCAATTTCATAGAGTGCCCATGAGTTCTTGTATTGTGAGAAAGGAAGAAAAGTACCTCTTTCTCTACCTGGTCTTTCCCATGCATAATCTTGTAAACCTCAGTCATGTCACCCCTTTTGTTTGGGGACATTTGATTTTTTTTTTCTTTTCAGAAGTGATATTTTTGAAACCCACGCATGCAACTGCAGAGACCCAGACGATAGTTCAAAGGTTGAAATGTTTTACTAAAAATCTGAAACTCTCACAAAACCTGTACTGGGGCTATGTAACTTCAGATTACATGTCTGGGGAAAGGTCCATCTGAAAAGAAAAGTCGCCTACATAGATAAGTAATCTGTCAGGGAAAAGGCTTAACCCTTCTCTCAGAAGTCTAGTTTTCTATTTGGGGGGCTGTACACATATATTTAAGGAACAAACTTTGAGTCCCGTCAGGGGTCATTTCGTAGAAAAAGAGGTGCAGGAGCTCATTAGCATAACTCATTAGCATAACTTATTTGCATATGCCACACCCCTGACATCACCAGAAGTATGTCAGAAGGCACCACCGCTCAGGCTCCACTGGACTGTTTTGGATTGCTGGCTATGGGGAGGGGGGTCCCACACAGATTTGCCCTCACAGAGGAGGGAGAGCTTGTACCTGAATAAAACTTGTTCTTAAAGCTGCCACTAGGGTTGCCAAAAAAAAATTTCTTACCGGCGGGGGTTCTTCCTGCTGGTCCGGGAGCTGTGTTTGTATGCGCGCGCGCCGCCAGGACGTCACCGGAAGTGACGTCACACGCTGGGCGGGGCCACGCCGTTTGAGGGGAAAACAAAGAGTTTTCCCCTCAAATGGCTGCCATTTGAGGGGAAAACTCTTTGCATGCACACGAAAGCTTATACCTTGAGTAAACCATTGTTGGTCTTAAAGGTGCCACTGGAGTCAAACTTTGTTCTGCCGCTTCAGACCAACACGGCTACCCACCTGAACATATCTTTAATGTGATACGTCCCAGAGGCTGTTAGCCCACCACCACCTTAAAGGCCTCCCCCCTTTCTCCCTCTCTCCGCTTCCCCCTTCCATCTCATCAGACAAATATACCTTACTGCCCCCGAGATTCACGCCATCTTGTAGCTGTATAGTGGGAAGTATTTATTATGTATTTTATTGTATTTATTGTAACCATGTACTAGTTTTATAAACTGAATGTTTTTACAAATGATGTTGGGGGGCGGGGCTTCGTCATGTGCCCCGCCCCCTGTACCTCACCTGGGGGAACTGCGATCCCTCGCGATCCCCCCCGAAATGACCTCTGGCCATAACAAATAACACTATCATTGAGACTATAAAATGACAATGTAGGGACTAAAAATATCAGTAACTGCATTAAATCCTATACTCATTCTACTTTACATTAAATTCTAGACTCATTCTGATTTTCCTTGATGCTAAGGCAAATAGCGCCATTCTACTAGAAACATAGTGGTCAAGGTCCGAGAGTAAAAATTTGACCAAATCCCAATCGGAGAGTCCATTACTTGGCGGAATAATAGGTATGATGTACCTTAACCTAGGAGCTTCATGCCATGGGCATCTCAAAATATAATGTCATATATTGTCTACTTCCCCTGTGTCACAAAGACAAAGTCTAAGGGGGGCAGGGATACCAAAAGAAAAGTCCAGTCCATTGAGGGTACGGATTGGAATCTTAAAGCCGTAAAAGCCGATCTTAATTCTGGGATGGTTAACTTCTCTAAATAGATGGACCTGCAATGATCCCTTAAAAAAAAAAACTTAAATAAGGGTGCCTTAAGACAGTGTGCCGACACGTCCTGATCCATAAGCCCATTCTTTTTGAACACCCATTCTTTCAATTCCCATGCTTGGGTTTTATTCCTTAATAAATCGTCAGGAATTGAACATTTCAATTGAACCGAAGCCAAGTAGTCACCTAGACTCTTGGAGGCTTTCAGGAGCACACTAAAACTTAAACCCTTTTTGGGGGTAGTAAAACCTGGGGAGGGTGAGGTTTGAGGAGAGGAGCGAACTCAGTGGGGTATCATGTCTAAAGGAGCCATCTCTTCCAGGGGAACTGATCTCTATAACCTGGAGACCCGGAGGTTGGCCACCATAACAATACCCAGGCCTTCCTTTTTTTGGCATCTACATCCGAATTTCAAATTTAGATTTTCAGGGGAGAATACAGTGGGGTATCATGTCTAAAGGAGCCATCTCTTCCAGGGGAACTGATCTCTATAACCTGGAGACCCGGAGGTTGGCCACCATAACAATACCCAGGCCTTCCTTTTTTTGGCATCTACATCCGAATTTCAAATTTAGATTTTCAGGGGAGAATAGGGTTGCCAAATTTGGATCGTCTGGGAGCGGGGGGCTCCCGGACGATCCCGGGTGCGCGCGTGCGTAGCGCCGGTTCAGGATTCTAGCTGCCATTAGCGATGCCCTAACACACAAAACGTGCTCATTCATTCCAGGGAAAGCTCACTGTAGCTGTTGCTTGGTGCGGAGGTAGGTGACTGCAAAGGCATCCTACGGTCTTGTTGGCATGGAAACAGCGATAACAACTCTGTCGCGGGGAAACAGGAAGGAAATTGTCCCCTCCGGGCCTGGTTTTGTCTTCCCTTTAGCTGTTTCAGTGAAGTGGGAGGAGGTGCCGGGGGCTCTTACAAGCTGAAGTCCTTAGTAGCATCACTAAATTATTAGGTTCTGAAAACGAAAAAGCACAATAATGTCAATTTGATAGGTGAGCCTTTATAAGAGTATATAGAACTTCATCAGTCTGTTGGCCATTTAGCACAGAGTGCTCCCGCTTGTAGCTGCTTGCCAAGCGTTTCAGGCAGGAGTCTTTTTCAGCCCCTTGCTCATCAATTCCAAGGACATTTGGGGGGGGGGAGAAATGCCCCGCGCCCCAGGATTCCTGTCAAAGTCACGATAATTGGGTCTGCACTGTTCACGTGCTTCTTTCTACAGGCTAACAGGATAACCACAGAGGAAGGAGGCGGCTAATCAGCTTCATAGGGCCAAACAGCACATTGTGGCGGCCACGGGTTTGAGCCATGGCTGCTAACACCATTATACAGAAGAATCTGACCATTTCATAAACTATGTTGCGAGGCGTGGGAGATAGCAGGCAATCCTGTCCCCCCCCCCACATACCCCACATTTTCAAGTGCAGAGCCAGCTGTTTCAGTACTTGAAAAGGCACATGGTGTGGGGGCAAGACCACCTGGTCCCACTGCTGCAGGCCACTGCAGTAGTGTTGCCAGGTCTCACCTTTCCCACGGCGGGGGGCTCCTGGCTCTTTGTCAGGATGTTTTCACTGTGCATGCTTTGCGCACGTGGTGCAGTGACGTCACTGGTAGTGATGTCATCACACTGGGGCATCCCATGGCACCGCTCTAGCGTTCAGGGCAAAAACTCTGTGGTAACCATAGAGTTCCCCCCTGAATACTAGGGTATTGCCATGTGACGCCCCCATGTGATGATGTCACTAACCGGTGACATCATTGCATTGGCAGTGTCGGTGCAGGATGCTGCTGTTAGGGGGTGGGGCTTCCCTGCCTGCCACCTGGCTAGCAGCGGATTGGGGCCTCCAAAATCGGGGGATCCCCTGCCCTGACAAGGGGGGTAGCCGCCCTGCACTACAGTCTTTTTTAAATGGTAAGATTCTTGGTGGCATGAATTGAACATATGGCCACTGTAACTTACAGTTTGGCCCACAGGCTGTAAATGTGCAAATGGTTGTGGTTGGAGAGACGTGGGCCACAGAGCCCCACAAAATGAGTCAGACAAGGGGCGATTTCTCACTAGAGCTGCCTCGCAGCACAGCTGCCATTTGCCCCGACACAAACATGTCAATTTCACACCCGAAGCTCCGGGGCTGCATTTTGACTTGGGGGGCTTCATCCGATTTCCTCCGCAGTTTCGTGATCCTGGTTTTTGAGGATCAAGAAACTGTGGAGGAAATTGGGCGAAGCCCCGACTCAAATGCAGCCCCGCAGCCTCGGGTGTGAAATTGACATGTTTGTGTTGGGGCAAACGGCGCTGTGCTGCGAGGCAGCTCTAGTGAGAAATAGTTCTGAGAGAACTGTAACTGGCCCAAGGTCACCCAGCAGGTTTCATGTGAAGGAGTGGAGAACTGAACCTGATTCTCCAGATTAGAGTCCACTGCTTTTAACCACTACATTATACTGGCGTATGCATCACACTTGATACTTTCAGCAGTGCAAAATTAACTTTACAGTAGAAGAACACTAGAAGCATTAAATTTTGAGATTTCATTATTTCATTAACTCCAAATGCATACACTTAAGAGAGCCAGTTTGGTGTAGTGGTTAGGAGCATGGACTCTAATCTGGGAGAACTGGGTTTGATTCCCCACTCCTCCACATGCAGTTGCTGGTGTGACCTTGGGTCAGTCATAAATTCTTTCAAAGCTGTTCTCTCAAGAGCAGTTCTTGAGAGTTCTCTCTCAGCCCCTCCTACCTCACAGGGTGTCTGTTGTGGAGAGGGGAGGGGAAAGTGACTGTAAGCTGCTCTGATACTTCTTCAGGTAGTGAAGGGTGGGGCATAAATCCAATAACCTCTTCTTCTCTCCTTCCTCTTGTTCTGAAAGGAGGCATAGGCTGCAATCCTAAAGACACTTTCCTGGGAGTAAGCCCCGTTGAATAACACGAGACTTACATCTGAGTAGACCTGCTTAGGGCTGCTCTCATAATGTACTGATAACATTGGCAATCTGGAGTTGTCTAGTCACCCTTCTATCCAGAGTTTTTAAGAACTGTTAATTAGAAACAAGTTGCCAGTTGTTCACATTCATTAGACCCACAGCTGGCTTTTAAAAAAGGGATCTAGCTGCAAGCTCCTTTAAGGCTGGAGGCATTGTACAACTGCTGACATTTACTGAGTCAGACCCCCTGCTGGCAAATTGAAGAAGAAGAAGAGATTGGATTTATACCCCACCCTTCACTACCCAAAGGAGTCTCAGAGAGGCTTACAAACTCCTCTCCTTGCCCCTCCCCACAACAGACACCCTGTGAGGTAGGTGGGGCTAAGAGAGCTCTGACAGAAACTGCTCTTTTGCAAGAACAGCTCTTATTAGAACTACTGCTTGCCCAAGGTCATCCAGCAGGTGCAAGTGGAGGAGTGGGGAATCAAACGCAGCTCTCCTAGATTAGAGTCCACGCTCCTAACCACTACACCAAACTGGCTCTTTTCTTCACCAGTATACAAGTAGAGTATAAGCAGCAGCAAACAGGCATTCCTACAGCACAGTAGCAGCTGCTACCCCACATCCCCTCCCATGTATCTGGTTGTTCAGTCGCACAGTCGAGTCCGACTCTTCGCGACCCCATGGACCAGATCCCGCCAGGCCATCCTGGCTTCCGCCGTCCTCTGAAGTTGGCTCAATTTCATGTTGTTGCATCTATGACACTGTCTAACCATCTCATCCTTTGCCGTCCCCGTCTTCTTTGATCTTCAATCTATCCCAGCATCAGGGTCTTCTTCTCCAGTGAGTGCTCCCTTCTCATTGGGTGGCCAAAGTATGTGAGCTTCAGTTTCATTATCTGGCCTTCCAGGGAACAGTCAGGGTTGATTTCTTTTAGGATTGACTGATTTGATCTTCTTGCAGTCCAAGGGACGCTCAAGAGTCTTCTCCAGCACCATAGTTCAAAAGAATCTATTCTTCGGCGCTCGGCCTTCCTTATAGTCCAACTCTCGCAGCCATACATGACTAACCATTGCTTTGTCTATTTGTTACTCACCCTTATTTGTAAATACATGGTGCTGGTTTGGGTCTTTAAAAAAAATCTGTTGCGTTTTTATGCTGCAGATCTCTTTTTACAAGTTTTGGTCTGATTGAAGCCTGCGCCATATTACCTGGAGGCCCTTCCTCTGACTCCCTGGCTGTCTACCGTTGCTTAGAGGTGAGGGAATGTGTAGGGTTCCCAGCTCTGTGTTGGGAGATTTCAGGAATTTGGGGGGGGGTGGAGCCTGGGGACGTTGGGATTTGGGGAGGGGAGGGATCTCAGTAGAGTCGCCTCCCCCCCGCCAAGCGGCCATTTTCTGCAGGGGAACTGATCTCTGTCGGCTGGAGATCAGTTGTGATTCTGGGAGATCTCCAGCCACCACCTGGAGGGTGGGAAGCAGGGATGTGCCCTCTGTACCTGTTTGGTGGCACTTTATTGTGCCTGTCTTCTGGCGCTGAAAACGAGTGCCTGACCCGAGGCCTTCCTGGCACAGATTAGGCTCCTATAATAACATTTATTTATTTATTTATTTATTTATTTATTTATTTATTTATTTATTTATTTATTTTATTCCACTTCTATCCCGCCCTCTCCGCATAGCCGGCTCAGGGCGGGTTACATCAGATTTCATAAAATACAATATATAAAATTCAAAGGAATGGGTAAAAATACAATTAAAACCACTAATCAATTACACAACGATATCCTTCAGCCAGTGCAGTTGTCAGGGAGGGGCGTCCGTCACTCTGGTTAAAAGCCTGGCGGAAGAGCTCCATCTTGCAGGCCCTGCAGAACTGCAAAAGGCCCCACAGGGCCCTGATTAGGCTTGCCAAGTCCCCCCGGGGGTGGGGAAAACCCCGCCCCAGAGGCCCGTTCCCCGCTGCTGGCGGATCGGGCCCCGGGGGGAACCCCACCCCCAAAGCACGCAACGTGCACGTCACCCGGAAGTGATGCGGGCACGCCAGGCACGCTGGGGGCGGGGCCACGGTCATCCGAGGGAAAACTCTATGTTTTCCCCTTGGATGGTTGTGGCCCTGCCCCCAGCGTGCCCGGTGTGGTCGCGTCACTTCCGGGTGATGCACACACTCCCGAAGCAGCGCTGGAGTCCCCCGCTCCAGCGCCGCTTCTGACTTGGCAACCCTAGCCCTGATCTCGTATGGGAGCAAGAGATAAACACAGCTAGAGCTTTACAATTTGTCCCTCAAAGGGTCTTTTGTTGGGATAGGAAGTTCTCATGGTGCTTGAAACCTGGCAGAGACTGTGCAGAGAAGTCTTGCTAGTACTGATGTAGGCGGATAACCTTGGGAAGCAGGTTACCAACCACCAGGTGGTGGCCAGAGTCCTCCTGGCAATACAACTAATCTCCAGGCAGCAAAGGTCAGTTCACTTGGAGAAAATGGCTGCTTTGGAAAGCGGGCTCCAATGCTCCCTCTAAGCTGTGGAGTCTTGTGAGCAAAAATTCCACATTGTGAGCCACTGGCATTAAAGTTGTGAGCGAGTGATTTGGCTGCTGCATAAATTAGTTTTGCTCCGGAGCCGTCCTTCCTGAGCGAAGACAAAAGTGTGTGAGCCGGAGGCTGAAAACCTGTGAGCTAGCTCACACTAACTCAGCTTACAGGGAACACTGGCTATGGCATTATACCCTGCTGAAGTTTCTCCCCCTTCCCAAACCCCACCCTACTCAGCCTCCTCCACCCCAAATCTCTAGGAATTTCCCAACCTGGAGCTGGCAATCCTATTGGGAAGGTATGGGAATAAATTTGAGGAATTCTTTTATGTAGGCCATATAAAGATAGAGGAATAAACGCCTAGGTTGCACCCTGGTTCCTTTCCCAAGTCCTTGACGGCTTCTCGCCACAGCAGGCCAAAGAGTGGGAAGTTTATGGGAAGGTGTTTGCACAGGGTCAGTTAAGGATAATGCAGCAGCTTCGCGGCAGAAATTCCCACATAGCAACAGCCCCTCTGTAGCTTTTCAAACTGAATTATGTTTCTATTTAAGTTCTGTTCCACACGGGGATGTCGTCTCTTCAGTCGCAGGTGATGGATGCCGCATCACTTTGTCATCTTTGCCCTTCCAAAACCAGTGCAGTTCAGGATGGAAAATACCAGCCAAATTCTGGTTGTCATTTGCAGGGGTGGGAGTTCTGCTGATTTTCAGTGGAGTATTTTCAGATTTATATCAGGAAGGACACTTAACCTCAGACTGCCTAATAAGTACAGGTCCTGTCTTCACGGGTGTCTGCTGGTCAGTCCAATGGGCTCCCGTGGGGCTTTCTGTATTCCTTGCGTGCTAAATTTTGACAGAATGTAAAAATGTTCTTAGTCTTTTGGGAATTGAGTGTTGTGTGCAAGTTCAAATACATTGTCATGTTCATATGTAAATCTAATACATCCATACCATATATTTACACTTGAACATTCTTTACTCTCATCCCCTGTTCTTAGACCAAGGTCTTGAACAATAGAACCGAAAAACCTAAATAAAACCCATGTCTAAACCCCCCTCCCTTCGACATTTATCTGCAGCCTCTAGAAATTGAGCAACAAAATAAGTATGTTTGGAATCAGAATCCACTAAGAGGAACTGAACCTTTTGCTCTAATGTCGCTAGATAGGGTTGCCAACCCTGCCCCTGTGGTGACGCAGCCACGGTGCTGACGTTGGGGGCGTGGCTGAGCTCATCGGGGGGGGGGGACCCTATGTTCCCCCCCCCACGAGCTCGGCCACCCCCCCAACATCAGCAACGTCTGACGTCCCTTCCGGTGACTTCGCGCGCACGCACATACGCGCCCAGCCTGCTCCCGGATGGGACGGAGCCTCCCCCGCCGGTGAGTTTAAAAGATTTGGCAACCCTATCGCTAGAGGAAGCGCAGTCCATTTATCAAGGCATGGCATCATCCATTTTAGCTTAAACTGGAACACATAAGGACGTTGCAGGAGAATATGTACAAGAGAGTCCACTGATTGGAGGCGGCAGTGACATCACCGATCTGGAAAAGGGATCCTTAACAGAGGAGTCAGCAATACCATTGAATAGGGGGCAGCTGACTCCTGATTGCATAAAGGGCCTACATAACTTTGGGCTAAATAAGAAGGGAGTTTCTCCTTAGACGGAAGAAGAAGACGAAGAAGAAGAGATTGGATTTATACCCTGCCCTTCACTATCCATAGGAGTCTCAGAGCGGCTTACAATCACCTTCCCCTCCCCCTCCCCGCAACAGACACCCTGTGAGGTGGGTGGGGCTGAGAGAGCTCTTTCGAAGACTGCTCTTGAGAGAACAGCTCTGAAAGGACTTGTAACTGACCCAAGGTCACACCAGCAGCTGCATGTGGAGGAGTGGGGAATCAAACCCGGTTCTCCCAGATTAGAGTCCGCGCTCCTGACCACTACACCAAAGTGGCCCAAGGCAAGCGGCGAACAGGTCCTCCGAGCATCAAAATGGGCATCGCTCTTATCTCTGGCATAAATCAGTTTGGCCACATGTTTTTCACATTGATTTATAGGGAAAGAAAAAGGATCCTCCACCTTAAGATTTGCAAGAGATCATTTCTGTTCAAAAAGCAGGAGCCAGGGAGCCTTATAAGAGTCCCTAGGGGTTAGGCTTCCCAAGCTGCCTTCAGCAGCCTCAAAAACTAGATGAAACCAAAAATTAAAGGCACGTACCCAGGCATAGGCATCTACAGAGCTAAGACCACATTCAGAATGAAGAGCCAATGATGAAATGCACCCAGGGAGCCCTTCGGTTGCCCAAACATTACAATACATTTGAACTGCTACATAATACCCAACTTCCCAAACACTAAGAACTGTTTTTTTTCTTATCTCCAAAGTCCCACATTCTTTTTTTTTATGCCCCCAGAGGGGATTTTTTATTGCATTTTTATTAACACTACAAACTACAACAGAAAATAGGAAAGGGGACTACAATTAGGGGGATAAAGAAAGATACCCACTATTAACTAAAAACCCAAGAGAGGAGGTCCCCTCACCATCTTAAACAAACATTTAATCTCATTAATCTTGCTATCAACTGAGTCAAATATCAATAACTTTCCCACGTTTAAGTTTAAAGTTTAATTGTCGTACAGAAATACCCCAGAGTATCTCATTTCAACATTTTATAAAGGCACAGTTCAGTGTCCTTCAGCCTTTACTTCTCCTTGCCTAATTTCTCCGGAGCTTATAAGGACTTTTAGGGGCTGCCGCCCCTTTCTCTGAAAGAGAGTCCTCTCCGGAAGATTCCGAGTTCAGCTCTCCATTGGACTTACTGTCCATCCCTTTTTTCCCTTCCTCCCCTGGCTCACCCAGCTGGACTCTTAAAAATTCCCGTGCTTTCTGAACAGAATCACTCTTTTCTTTTTTGTCCTTGATTTTGAAGGTTACAACTTCTGGAGTTAACCATCTATATCCAATTGCATTTGTCTGTAGAAAAAGAGTTAATTCTTTATATTTCTTTCTCCTTTGTCTTATCTCAAATGGAATATCTTTCAGTGTTCTGATGGTATTCTCCCCCACTTTCAGGGGTGCTCCAGATACTGCTTTCAGGATTGCATCCCTCACATGCCTCTTCGAGAATCTTACCACAATTTCCCCAGGCAGATTATTTTTCTTTATATATCCAGAATATGACCTATAGGCCACATCCATATCCTTTAACAAACATTCCGCCTTCATATCTGTCACTGGGGCCAATATTTCACTCATTAGTTCCTTAAGATTCTCTCCCTTGGTCTCTGGCATGCCCTGGAAGCGAAGGATCATATTAGCCTTTTCCATTTGTAGTTGTAACAGCTGATCTTCCGTAGAAACTTGCTTCTTTTCCAGCTTTTGAACTTTCTTTTTCACCTTTTGTGCAGTGGCGTCCACTTCTTTCACCTTCACAGCTGTTTCATTCATCATTTTAAGAGTCTCGTTTATCTGTGTTTGCCCTGTGGTGATACACTGGGTCATTGTTGACATCTGTTCCTTGATGTTATTCATCTGGTCCAGTAGGGGGTGCATGGCTTCTGCCAAAGTCTTTGCCATCTTGTTGGTTCCTTCTGGTTTAGGACTCTCCGTTAGTTTCGATTTCAAAAGTTTCTCTTTCTCTGTCCTCTTCCCCGCCATCTTTATCGATTGTTTACTTTAACAAGTATTTTAAAGTTCTCTGAATATGCGCCCAAACGCTCGAATTCGCCTTGGTGAGTATTTCTTAACAGTTTTGCATGCTTTCTCTTCCGCTCCCCCCCCTCAATTTGCTCAGAAGTTCATGCGGTTGGGAGGCATCCCTCCCCCGCCCGTCTCACTTTCCGTTTTACAGAATGAGGTAGGGAGGATTCTTCTACACACATGACCTTGTCTGGATGGCCCCAACTCACCCAGTCTGGTCAGATCTTGGCTGCTAAGCAAGGTCAGCCCTGGTGGGTACTTGGATGGGAGACCACCAAGGAAGTCCAGGGTCCCCACACAGAGGCAGGCAATGGCAAACCACCACTGTTCATCGCTTGCCTTGAAAACCTCACGGGGGTCACCATGTCCACTGCAACTTGATGGCACTTTACACACACAGATTTGGGCTTGATTAAAGGAAGCATTTTTTCATATGAGGTGTAATTAATTTATGGGATTTGGCTGCTACCAGCATGCGAGAGTTGGACTATAAGGCAGACGCCGCTATCAACCGGAAGTCTTCAAAAGTCCCACATTCTTTAGCTTTTCCTTGTAGGGAAGGTATTCCAGCCCTACAACTGTTTCTCTTGCCCTTTTCTACATCTTTTCCAGCTCTACAGTCCTTTTTTTTTGAGATGGTGGAATTCAGCTCGGGGGCTCCTACTCAAGTGAATGGGCAATAGATTCAGGATGCTGTGACCTGGATGTCCCAGGCTAGCTGGATCTGGTCAGATCTTGGCTGCTAAGCAAGGTCAGCCCTGGTGGGTACTTGGATGGGAGACCACCAAGGAAGTCCAGGGTCCCCACACAGAGGCAGGCAATGGCAAACCACCACTGTTCATCGCTTGCCTTGAAAACCTCACGGGGGTCACCATGTCCGCTGCAACTTGATGGCACTTTACACACACAGATTCGGGCTTGATTAAAGGAAGTATTTTTTCATATGAGGTGTAATTAATTTATGGGATTTGGCTGCTACCAGCATGCGAGAGTTGGACTATAAGGCAGGCCGAGCGCCGAAGAATAGATTCTTTTGAACTATGGTGCTGGAGAAGACTCTTGAGAGTCCCTTGGACTGCAAGGAGATCAAATCAGTCAATCCTAAAAGAAATCAACCCTGACTGTTCCCCGGAAGGCCAGATAATGAAACTGAAGCTCAAATACTTTGGCCACCCAATGAGAAGGGAGCACTTCCTGGAGAAGACCCTGATGCTGGGAATGATTGAAGGTCAAAGAAGACGGGGACGGCAAAGGATGAGATGGTTAGACAGTGTCATCGATGCAACGAACATGAAATTGAGCCAACTTCAGAGGACGGCGGAAGACAGGAGGGCCTGGCGTGATCTTGTCCATGGGGTCGCGAAGAGTCGGACTCGACTGTGCGACTGAACAACAAAACAACAAACATGTGATAATGGTCATTGACTTGGTTGGCTTTAAAAGCGATTTAGATAAATTATAAGAGGATCGATCTATCAGTGGCTATTATTTATGAGAAGTAAGTATTCAGAGGTGGTGTGGTTCAGAATGCCTGGGAGCATAAAATACTGCTGTTGCCTTCAGACTTTGCTTGTGGCCATCTGGAAGTGTACCTTGACCTTGCCAGATATTGGAAGCTAAGCAGGGGTCGGCCCAAGTTAATACTTGGATGGGAGACCGCCTCTGAACATCTGTTGCCGTGAAAACCCCCCCATGGGGTTGCCATAAGTCAACGGCAACTTGATGGCAAAAAAAATAAAAATTAAAAATTTGGAAGACTACAGCTGGTCTGTGTTGGAAACAGGACGGCAGACTAGAGGTCCTTCGGTCTGATCCAGTAGGACTCAACTTCCCATTTTCATGGAATGTTTTTATATGTATTTACTGAAGTGCTGCCAAACTGCGCACATTATTTCAAAAATTCTTCATAAGGGTGTGCCACTAGAGTTCATAGAAGTGGCCCGTCCATCTGGTTAACTCATCAAATCATCCATACAAGCTCCTTAATAGCTCCTTTCAGATGCTACTTTAAAAAGCCATGCTGGATCAGTCCAGTGGCCCATCCAGTCCAACACTTTGTGTCACACAGTGGCCGAAACCCAGGTGCCATCAGGAGGTCCACCTGCCGGGCCAGAACGCCACAAACCCTCACACTGTTGCCCCCCAAGCACCAAGAATACAGAGCATCACTGCCCCAGACTGCCCCACCCCAGACAGAGTGTTCCATCTATCTCTTGTGGCTAACTGCCATTGATGGACCTTTGCTCCGTATGTTTATTCAGTCCCCTCTTGAAGCTGTCTACAGTTGTAGCTGCCACGTCTTCCTGCAGCAGTGAATTCCACTTGTTAATTACTCTTTGAGTGAAGGAGTACTTTCTGCTCATTAATTTCACGAGTTCTTGTATTGTAAGAAAGGGAGAAAAGGACTTCTTTCTCTACTTTCTCTATCCCATGCATAATTTTGTCATTCTCTATCATGTCACCCCTCATTCATCGTTTCTCCAAGCTAGCTTCATTGGTAAGGAAACAAGCATTTAAAACAAAGCTCATCGTGGTTTGGCCGACATTTAAACAAACAGCGAAAACAGATGTGGTGTGCCCGAGACACAGAACGGCCACTTCAGCAGGGTTCTTGGGTTTGGTTTTGTTTTTTTAAAGGTGGTCATGATTGGGAAATAGACTTAGAAAATCAATACAGCAACAGAAACATCAGATTTCTCGTTTGATTCATAAAAATGGTAGGGGAAGGAGTGGGGGGAGAAGGAAACCCCATATCAGGTTTGAAATCTTTTGTTTTACAAGGAGTCCATATCTCTATAAGTCTCCCTTTAAGTCTCCCTCAGGTTCCCAAACACACAGACACAAACTGGCACAGTGGGTTAAAACAAACAGGAAAAGAGTTTCTCCAAGCTAAAGAGCCCTACCCTCTTTAACTTCAGCATGTCGGAGGAGTCACAGTGGGATTATATGCAGAGGTCGTTTCGGGGGGGGATCGGGGGGGATCGCAGTTCCCCCGTGTGAGGTACG
>NW_015176004.1:625853-635468 GCF_001447785.1 Gekko japonicus
GCCCCTCATGGGGCTCGGCAGTGGAGCTGCAAGGCCGGCACCGGTGGCCGGGACCGTTGGGGGCGGGGTGTGTGGCCTTATGACACACTTCTGGTGATGTCAGGGGGTGTGGCCTTATGACACACTTCCGGTGATGTCAGGGGGTGTGGCATATGCTCATGAGTTATGCTAATGAGTTCCCCTAGCTCTTTTTCTACGAAATGACCCCTGATTATATGTGCTGTCCCCATTCCAATTACCAGATATTTGTTTGAAAGTTAAAAAAGAGGCCACAGTTAGTGTTTTCTTTGTGCAGTTAGACACATAAAGAAGCAGGGGACCCTGGTCTCACAGAGGAAACGCCGTAAACACATGGTTGTATGTGAAAAGGCCTTCAAGTCCAAGCAGGGATGTTAAGAGTGGGGCAGTGTGTGTGCTTCCCCTCCATGCTTTGAGGAAATGCTTTGGCATTTGCAGAGCAGGTTAAGAGCTTGGGAGTGTTCATCAACGCCTCCTTGCTGTTTGAAAAGCAGATTGGTGTAGTAGTCAAGGTAGGGCTGCCAACCTCCAGGTAGTAGCTGGAGATCTGCCACTATTACAACTGCTCTCCAGGCAACAGAGATTTATTTATTTATTTATTTATTTTATTTTTCATATTTGTATCCCGCCCTCCCCAATGGGCTCAGGGCGGCTAACAAGGGCAAGGTCATTTGCCATGCCATAGGTAAAAACATATAAGACATAGTAAAACATCCAACTCTAAAACCGCAGTACTCAATCCATTACTAATATCCAAGATGGTAACACCGCAGTTCCAGATGGTCCTCCCATAGTATACGTGTCCAATGGCGACGGCTGGTCAGAACTTCAATAGTTTTCAGGTTCTTCCTCGGGCCTCGTCGATGCATCCTTTAAGATACCTTGACGGTGGTGGTATAATGGGGCAGCGGCTCCTACTCAAAGGCCAGGCGGAAGAGCTCCGTCTTGCAGGCCCTGAGGAACTGCTCCAAGTCCCGCACGGCCCGGATCTCCCCCGGGAGCTCGTTCCACCAGGTAGGAGCCGCCACCGAAAAAGCCCTGGCCCTGGTCACAGCTAGTTTCACCTCCTTGGGACCTGGGATGACCAACAAATTTTGGGTCCCCGACCGTAGTGCTCTTGGGGGAACATGTGGGGCAAGGCGGTCCCTCAGGTAGGCTGGACCCTGGCCATATAGGGCTTTATAGGTAAGAACCAGCACTTTGAAGTGGATCCGGTACGCTGTCGGCAGCCAGTGCAGCGCTTTCAGCACAGGCTGAATATGGTCCCTCCAAGAAAGACCCGTCAGCAGCCTAGCTGCAGCATTCTGCACCAGCTGCAGCTTCCGGATCTGCGACAAAGGCAGCCCCATGTAGAGAGCGTTGCAGTAGTCTAGCCTCGAGGTGACCGTTGCATGGATCACTGTGGCCAGGTCATCGCGGTCGAGGTAGGAGACCAGCTGCCGTGCCAACCGATCAGTTCCCCTGGAGAAAATGGCTGCTTTGGAAGGTGGACTCTATGGCCTTGTACTCCACTGGAGTCCCTCTCCTCTCCAAGCCCAGCCTCCTCAGGCTCCGCCCCTTGAATCTCCAGGAATTTCCCAACCCGGAGCTGGCAGTTCCCTTCTATCAGCTGCCTTTAGTTTGCCAACTCTCTCCTTTCCCGGAGTCAGCTAATCTGACCGTGCCGATCCATGCTTATGTAACCTCGCAGTTGGATTACCGTAATACATTCTACATTGGGCTGCCCTTGAAGACAATCCAGAAACCGCTGATGATTATTTATTTATTTATCGTCAGAGTTGTACCCCGCCCTCCCTGCAAAGCAGGCTCAGGGCGGCTCAGGGCAGCCTGATCACTGTTTAGGGCTGCCATCCCCCCCCCCCCAGGGGCAGGGGTTTGCCCACTTTCGGGACCCCAAATCTGCCATCCCGGGTTTGGCCAGTGGGGAGACCCCGCCCCCAAAGTGCCTGGTTTGTGGCAATGCGCCCGGCACAATGGCCTCACCTGGAGATGATGTCGTTGTGCTGGGCACATTGTGTGGGGGGGACAAAGTGATCCCAGAGAAGGACCACCATCCCCCCCCCCTCCCGCCATCAAGGTAAGACCTGGCAACCGTATTACTGTTAGGAGAGCGGATGGGATTTTAATGAGTTTGATTCGAGGTGATAGTTATGACCCTTCATGGCTTCAGGGATTCTGTTGCATAGGTTTACATACTCAAGGTGATGCTAGGCTGGTACACGGGAACATATGGAAAGTGATGGTACTTACGATATGCAAGTCCATCATAACCCCCACTCTATGGAGTGGGTTCCCAGAGGAGATGAAAGGGGTGATGTCTCTACGAGTGCTTTGGAGATGCTGTAAGACTTATCTGTTTACTAAGGCCTTTGAGGGGCTGCGGTGGCTCAGAGGTTAAGATGCTGAGCTGCAGACCAGAAGGTCTGAAGTTTGGCAGTTCGAGACCTTAGTGCCGCGTGACGGAGTGAGCTCCCGTCTCTGGCCCCAGCTCCTGCCAGCCTAGAAGTTTGAAAGCGAAGAATTGCAAGTAGATAAATAGGTACTGTTTCGGTGGGAAAGGTAGCAGGGTTCCGTGTGCCTCGACGTTTAGTCATGCCGGCCACATGACCACGAAAGTGTCTTCGGACAGCGCTGGCTCTTTGGCTTGGAAACAGAGATGAGCACCGCCCCCTAGAGTTGGATTTGACTGGCTTTCGAGCAAGGGAAACCTTTTGCCTTGATGGATGTCTAGGTGGCAGTCTTTTTTTTTGAGGGGAGGGGTTATGTGGGATCTTGGCGTGTGTGGGTGTGTATTCATATAGTATTTGGATGGGAAACCCCCAAGGAAGCCCAGGGTCGCTGCACAGAGGCAGGTAATGACAAACCAACTCTGGACGTCTCTTGCCTTGAAAACCCCGTGTGGCTGTCATAAGTCAACTAGTGTGGGCCTGCGAGGAATCCCATCTCCCCTCCCCACATTCTCGTGGGGCCCGCTACTGCTCCTGGCCTCTGCTATAGCCACTGCCTGGCCTACCACAGCTCCAGAGCTCTGTCACAGCCACAGGGCTCTGCTGCAGCCGCTGCTGGGCCTGAAACAGCTCCAAGGCTCTGCTGCAGCCAAGCCCGGCATGGCTCCAGGGCTCTACTGCAGTCACTGTCGCTCCCGGCCGCTGGGCTCTGCTGCAGATGCTGGCGTTGCCCGACACGGTCTGGGGCTTCGCTGCAGCTCCTGCAGCTCCTGGGCTCTGATGCAGCCGCCACTGGGCCCAGCACAGCTCCCTGGCTACTGGAACCTGGGAAAGACTACATAGGATCTTTTATTTTGGAGGGTATTTACCCCTCCCCTAATGTGCTTTTTACATTTTCAGGTTTTTCTGCAAATCTGGGGTGTCCCCCAAGTGTTCAAAACTATCTATTATGTGTAAGTGTGGCCCCAATCTCCTGATTTAGGTATCCTCAAATGCAACCCAGCCCGGAATGTATAAGCTGCCCTGAGTTATGGGAAAGGTGGTGTATAAATATTTTAATTAATAAATGCAGAGTTGATTTAAAAAAAAACAACACCCTAGTACCAGCACTCCTAGAATCTAGATTCTCGTTTCTAGAGACCAGCGGAAAGTCACAACCAGCCAGTGTGGTCTTGAGAGGGCAAAGATGGATGATGAAGGGATGATATACGGTAGTTGCGGAGCTTCCTGGGAACTAGCCTGTGCAGCTAGAGATAAACCCTTATTTTGGACAAGAGAAGGATTGAAGGATTTTGGAAAAGAGGAAATGGGAGGGAGGGAAGGAGAGAATAGAATGCAAATTGCATCTGCACTGGGCAGAATGTGGCGAAAACAAGGAAGCAGCTGAGTTTCATATAGTGGAATCAGTGCTAATTTGCAGGTTCTAGTCACTGCTGCTGTTGCACCAGGACAGGGCTGGGTCTCTGGCAAACAGCTGGAGCAGGACGTTTAGGGCCAATCCACAGATACAAAAGAACAAGAGCACAGCAGCACCTTAAAGATTTAAAAAAAATTGTGGCAGGGGATGAGCTCACTTCTTCGGATCGTCTTCAGACTTCTTGATCTGTCACATGTACAAAGTATACGTGGTCAGGTATACATAGGAACTGGAGTCAGATGTGTGGCTGGAGTTCTATAGAGGGCACAGATGGCACCTGGGTTTCCTGGTCCAGCATGGCCTGATCCAGCATGGCTTCTCTTATGTTCTTAACTCAGTTCCAAGTGCACGCAGACCTGATTTGGATTGGGACCATAGCACTCACAAGGAGAAAGGGCTTCAGTATCCCCCTCTGCAGCCATTTCCCCCCACCTGAAATGGCTACAGGGAGCTGTTGTTCGCCATGTGGGCGAAACTGGTGTGTAAGTACATCACTGGTAGGGTTGTCAGGTCCTCTCTGGCCCCCATCAGGGGATGGGGGGGTAGGGTTGCCAGATCCACGTTGGGAAACTCCTGGAGATTTGGGGGTGGAGCCTGGGGAGGACAGGGACCTCAGTGGGGGACAATGCCATAGAGTCTACCCTCCAAAGCAGCCATTTTCTCCAGGGGATCTGATCTCTGTGGAGATCAGCTATAGTTCTGGGGATATCATGTTTTTACAATTCCAAATTGCTGTAATTTTGACATTTGAGTTGTATGACTGAGTTTTATTCTGAATGTAATGTTTTAAATCATAAGTACTCTCGGATTTGATTGATAAGTACTCTCCTGCCAACCTAGCAGTTCAAAAGCAAGAAATTGCAAGTAGATAAATAGGTACCACTTCGGTGGGAAGGTCACAGCGTTCTGTGTGCCTTGGTGTTTAGTCATGCCAGCCACATGACCACGGAAACGTCTCCGGACAGCGCTGGCTCTTCGGCTTTGAAACGGAGATGAGCACCGCAACCCTAGAGTCGGACTCGACTGGCTTTCGAGCGAGGGAACCTTGACCTTGACCTTTTTACTCTTTGATTGCAGTTTTGTATTGTAACGGCCAATGGCCATATACAATAAAACCTTACATAAAGGTAAAGGTCAAGGTTGCCTTGCTCGAAAGCCAGTCGAGTCCGACTCTAGGGTTGCCGTGCTCATCTCCGTTTCAAAGCCAAAGAGCCAGCGCTGTCCGAAGACGTTTCCGTGGTCATGTGGCCGGCATGACTAAACACCAAGGCACACGGAACGCTGTTACCTTCCCACTGAAGTGGTCCCTATTTATCTACTTGCAATTTCTTGCTTTCGAACTGCTAGGTTGGCAGGAGCTGGAACCAGAGACGGGAGCTCACTCCATCATGCGGCGCACTCAGGTCTCGAACTGCTGAACTACCGACCTTCCACAGCCTGCAGTTCAGCGTCTTAACCACTTGAGCCACCGCAGCTCCTAAACCTTACATACATACATATAATTTTGAGGGATCCCCAGATCCTACCGGGAGGCCAGCATCTCTTCCTCATTGGGCAAACAGTGTCACCTTTGGGCCATTTCAGGTCAGACTCAGGGACAACATTGGCTCTTCTGGCATCTACTTTACTTCTGTTTTTACTTTCCTTTCTTTTTACCCAGGCTTTTAATTAGGTGTTTTATCTTGCCAGCTTTTTAAAAAAAAAAACGGTCTGCTTCTGTTTTATGGATAGTTTTGATGCTTTTTGTGTGCAATGGCTTGTTTTTAACGGCTTGTTTTATACTGTGACATTGTTTTAATTGTAAGATACCTTGAGCGGAACTCTGAATAGGCAGCATAGCAATATCCCAAGGAAATAAATATATTTGGCAGGGGAGAGTCATGTGCCATGGCATGCACCTTAGGTTTCCAGCTGGGAGCTCTCAGAATATGTTTGTAGTTTGTGGGGGACACATGGGCTTTGAAACATTGTGAACCGGCTTTTTATAATCACTGGTGTTCAGGAACTGGTCTTGCTGAAGCAGTTGAACCGGCAAGACTGATGCTTCAATAGGGGAAAGCAGCCCTACTGTTTCCACGTGTCTTCTGTGAGGGACATGATCTTCCAAGGAATTATTTAGCCTCTGATTCTGCAAGGAGGTTTGGATGTGGCCACATTTATAGGGTAGCCAGACCCCCCGGTTTGGCAGGCGTTAACTGCGGTGGCTCAAGTGGTTAGGATGCTGAATTGCAGGCTGTGGAAGGTCGGTAGTTGAGCAGTTCGAGACCCGAGTGTGCCGCATGACAGAGTGAGCCCCCGTCTCTAGTTCCAGCTCCTGCCAACCTAGCAGTTTGAAAGCAAGAAATTGCAAGTAGATAAATTCAGTGGGAAGGTAACAGCATTCCGTGCACCTTGGTGTTTAGTCATGCCGGCCACATGACCACGGAAATGTCTCCGGACTGCGCTGGCTCTTCGGCTTTGAAACGGAGATGAGCACCGCAACCCTAGAGTCGGATTCGACTGGCTTTCGAGCAAGGGAACCTTTACCTTTACGTTTACCTGCTTTTGGGGGGTTTCTACCTGCAGCTTGGCCAGGTGGCCGGCGGGGGAAGCCCCGCCCCCAAGCCCCAACACCCGCAGCCACCCCTCTCCCCCTCTCCATTCTCCCTCTCAGCTAGAGAGTTTTCACATAACCTACAACCTGATCCTTTGAACTGGCAGGGATGAAACCTGGGACTTCCTGCATACAAAGCAGATGCTCCAGCAGTGAGCCAGAACCCCTAAACTATAACTGTATATCTTGAGATTATTGAGATTCTGACTTCAGTTTGCAGAGGTCCTTTATGTCTGGCGGGTCCAGAGGTCATTTCGGGGGGATCGCGGGGGATCGCAGTTCCCCCGGGTGAGGTACGGGGGGGCACATGACGAAGCCCCGCCCTCCGCTTCCGGCCCCCCCGCTTCCGGCCCTCATTCAGCCAGGAGGAGGCAGGAGAAGAGGGAGGGTAAGTTGCTTCCTCCCTGCCTCTCCCCACCCCTGCCTGCCTCTTCCGGTGATGTCAGGGGGTGTGGCATATGCTAATGAGTTATGCTAAGGAGTCCCCCTAGCTCTTTTTCTACGAAACGACCCCTGGGCGGGTCTGCCTGGCAGTGATGGAGAAGCTTTTCCCTTTTGGTGTCGCTTGCAAGCTGACCCTCCCTGTGACCAAGAGGAGGCACCTCCTCAAAAATCAAGGTTTACTCTGCTGTATTACTACTGAATATGTGAATTAACAGGTACCTTCTCCTGAATACAAAAAGGGACGCCTTTAAGTGCACGCTCAGAGATTGGGTGGGCGGGGCTCTCTGGTTGCGGGCACTTAAAGGGCCCCAAGTGCACGCGGCCCCAAGTGCACGCAGCCGGTGGGACCGTCCCCGCGGGGATGGGGCTTGGAGCCGGGACGTCCCCAACATGACATCATCACGTTGGGGACACCCCACCCCCTCCGGGAACGCCCCCCAAAGTCCCCCGCCGGTGAGGAAGGTGGACCTGGCAACCCTAGGGCACAACACTTTTGCTCAGGGTGAGAAGCAGAGGCACAATTTTTTCCCCTGTGGTGTTATGGATGCCAGCCTCCAGGTGGGACTTGGGGATCCCCCAAATTACAGCTCATTTCCAGACTACAGAGATCAGTTCCCCTGGAGAAGATGGATGCTTTGGAAGGTGGACTCTGTGGCATCATAGCCCACTAAGGTCCCTGACCTCCCCAGGGTCCAGCTCCAAATCCCCAGGAATTTTCCTACCTGGATCTGGAAACCCTACCCTCCATCCCCCACTGGTGGCCAGGGGGACCTTGTATTGCCAGGTGCCTACCTTACTGTCCTTTAGGTGCCATGCCAAAGCATTTCTTTTTATCCAGGCTTTTAACTAAGGGGTTCTCTTTCTTTTAGCCATTTTCATGGTCTGCTTCTAGCCTGAGGACTGTTTTATGAATATAATTTTAGCTGCCGACCGTAGTTTTATGCCCTGGCTTGTTTTCATGGCTCGTTTTATTGTTGATAATTGTTCTGTAGCTGCTTTTATGATCTCATTGTACAGTTTTTATTTTCTGAGCTGCCTTGAGCAAGTCTCTGGAGGGGCAGCATATGCTTCCTAAATAAAATAACTAGTTCTAGTTCTTGTTCGGTTGGGTTTGGGTTGAAGGCACTTGGTACTGGTCTGGATTATGCTTTACTGGTAGTGGTGACCTCATATCATCTATGGGGGCCTCCATCTTCCCCATCCCTTTCTATCTGTCTATTTTGCTGGTTTTCTGTTTTGAACAAATACAAATAATGGGTTGGATCCCGCTGAGGATTTCTGTGAGTGAATGGGGGGGGTCATTTTGGCCAATTTCCTCCTTGCTGCTAATGTTGCCAACTTCAGCTTGGGACATTCCTGGAGATTTGGGGGTGGAGCCTTGAAAGGGCTGGGTTTGGTAAAGGGAGGGACTTTAGCAGGGTATAATGCCATAGAGCCCATCACGTTTCTGCAGGGAGCCTTATCTCTGAAGTCTGGAAATCAGTTGCAATTCCAGGAGAACTCCAGGCGTTGTTGGCAACCTTGTCTGCTACAGACCTCCTGATTTCCCCCCCCCCTTCTGCTGCTTCTATAGGGTTGCCGGCTCTGGGTTGGGAAATACCTGGAGATTTTGGGGGTGGAGTAGGGTTGCCAAGAAACTTACCGGCTGCAGCGGGAGAGCGGTGGTCCCAGTCCGGGACATTCGCAATGACGTCACCCGGAAGTGACATCATCACGCTGGTCACATCGCCGGGCAACGCTGTAGCAATCACCCTGAAAACTCTATGGTACCATAGAGTTTTCAGGGTGATTGCTAGAGCGTCGCCCGGCGACGTGCCCAGTGTGATGATATCACTTTCGGGTGACGTCATCGTGCCGGGCACGTCGGCCCGATCTGGCCACTTTGGGAGTGGGGGGTTTATTATTTGATTTATTTGATTTCATATCCCGCCCTCCGCGCAAAGGCAGGCTCAGGGTGGCTTACAGTCATATATATATAAATACATTAGACAAATATTAAAACAGATATAAAACTGTGAAAACCACAACAAAATGCAAAGTGCTAGCAGTGCAATTAAACAATGTCGGCATTCTTTCGGCATCCAGATATAACCGTCGCCATATTCCAGGTTCCTTGCCAGGCTACCAGATATTACTTTGGTACTGAGGTTACTTTGGTGCTGATGTTAGGGCCAGGGCCACGATGTTACCGGCGGCCCCCTAATCGAAAGCCTGGTGGAAGAGCTCCGTTTTACAGGCCCTGTGAGGGCTTTAAAGGTCAAAACCAGCACCTTGAACCGAATCCGGTATGCTATTGGCAGCCAGTGCAGCGCTTTTAGGGCGGGCTGGATGTGTTCCTGCACGGGAAGGCACAGCAACAGCCTTGCCGCTGCATTCCGCACCAGCTGCAGCTTCCGGATCTGGGACAAGGGCAGCCGCATGTGTAGAGAGCATTGCAGTAATCCAGTCTCGAGGTGACCATTGCATGGAACTCTGTCACCAGGTCATTGTGTTCAAGGAAGGGAAACAACTGCCTAATCAGCTGTAGATGGTAAAAGGCAGACTTTGCAGTGGCTGCTACCTGGGCCTCCATCGTTAAGGAGGCATCCAGGAGCACTCCCAAGCTCCTAACCTCCGTCGCTGGCACCAACGGCGCCCCATTGAAGGTCAGGAGTGGGCAGCCCCATAGCTAGGGAATTCTTTGGGAGGGGGCCTTG
>NW_015176004.1:636705-638928 GCF_001447785.1 Gekko japonicus
CTTTGAATAGCTCAGCTGAGATACCATCACCTCCACTAGCTTTGTTGTTAGCAATGCTTTCTAAGGCCCATTTCACTTCACATTCCAGGATGTCTGGCTCGAGGTCAGTGATTATACCGTCGTGGTTGTCAAGGACATCGAGGTCTTTCTTGTATAGTTCTTCTGTGTATTCTTGCCATCTTTTCCTAATCTCTTCTGCTTCTGTTAGGTCCCTACCGTTTTTGTCCTTTATCATGGCCATCTTTGCATGGAACGTTCCCTTGATTTCTCCAATTTTCTTGAAGAGATCTCTAGTCCTTCCCATTCTATTGTTTTCTTCTATTACTTTGCACTGTTCATTCAGGAAGGCCTCCTTATCTCTCCTTGCTGTTCTCTGGAAATCTGCATTCAGTTGGGTAAATCTTTCCTTTTCGCCTTTGCCTTTCGCTTTCCTTCTTTCCTCTGCTATTTGTAAAGCCTCATCAGACAGCCACTTTGCTTTCTTGCATTTCTTTTTCTTTGGGATGGTGGTGATTGCTGCCTCCTGTACAATGTCACGAACCTCTGTCCATCCATGACAAATCAAAAACGGCTTCAAAACGGGTTAAAAAGGGTAATGTGAAATTCCTCATTGTTTTGGCTTTGTGTACTTGCTTTGTTTTCAGCCTTTTCCCTGTAACTGGGCATACGAAGACCCTTGCTTTTGAAAAAGCTGACATTATCAGGATTCCCCACACATTACTGGATTCCACATTCTGCATCAGTGCCATCGTTTGTATACGGTGGTGCAAGACAGATTCTCACTGCTTCAAGCCAGAGAATATAAATTCTGGATTGTTGTGCCCTGTTCAGCTCCCATTGTCGTGTGCACAAACTGGCGTTTTGTGATGCAGGTTTTTTGTCTGATTTCATTTCCAAGATAATTTGTACTATTGTGGTCCAAAATAATGAGTGCATTCACAGTCTATCTTAACAGTGTTACCAGGATAGTCCCATGTGTAATGTGGGCCCATAGAAACAAAACACCATTGTTTCCTACTTGTGTTAATAGTTACTGTGTCTCTCTCACACACAATTAGGGATGCCAGCCTCCAGGTGGGGCCTGGAGATCCCCCAGAATTCCAGCTCATCTCCAGACTACAGAGATCAGTTCTCCTAGAGACAGTGGCTGGTTTGGAGGGTGGACTCTATGGCATCATACCCCACTGAGGTCCCTGTCCTCCCCAGGCTCAATCCCCAAATCTACAGGAATTTCCCAACCTGGATCTGGCAACCCTACTCCTCCTTCCCTTGCCGATGGCCGGTGGGCGGGCGGGGTGGCGGCGGCTGGTAATCCTAATACAAAGTGGTCCCTGTATCTCACATTATCATTCGAAGGGCAACTTTTTCCTCACACAGTTCCAGGTCTGTTTTTTTCTGGGGGAACACGCTGGAATGGAGTTCCGGAACCTCTTCGACAAAATTCTTTTAAAAATGTTTAAAGGTTCGTGAGTTTTCAGGATACAGATCGAAAACTTCATTTCCCCCTTGAGAGTTCTGGGAGGTCTCCTTCTGTGTATTGTATTCCTCTTGAGAGTTCTGGCACCTCTTTCCCCCCAAAAAAGAAAAAGAAAGAAAGAAAGAAAGAAAGAAAGAAAGAAAGAAAGAAAGAAAGGAAGGAAGGAAGGAAGGAAGGAAGGAAGGAAGGAAGGAAGGAAGGAAGGAAGGAAAGAAAGAAAGAAAGAAAGAAAGAAAGAAAGAAAGAAAGAAAGAAAGAAAGAAAGAAAAGAAAGAGCCCTGCACAGTTCTATGATACAATTCCACCATGGGGATTTGGACACACACTAGCTTGGACACACACTAGCTCTGAGTGGTACGAACGGCCTTTCTTTCACTGATGCACGTAAGAGGTTTCCATGTTCCTTGGGTAGATATGGGAGGTAGGCGGGAGATTTCCCAGAGTCCTCTTGGGGGAGTTGTCAGGCTCTTCCTGCTAAGAAAGAAAGAAAGAAAGAAAGAAAGAAAGAAAGAAAGAAAGAGCCCTGCACAGTTCTATGATATACAATTCCACCATGGGGGACTTGGACACACACTAGCTCTGAGTGGTACGAACGGCCTTTCTTTCACTGATGCACGTAAGAGGTTTCCATGTTCCTTGGGTAGATATGGGAGGTAGGCGGGAGATTTCCCAGAGTCCTCTTGGGGGAGTTGTCAGGCTCTTCCTGCTTCTCCGGAACGGCGCCCCCAGTGGCCGTGGCGTCAGTG
>NW_015176005.1:0-23381 GCF_001447785.1 Gekko japonicus
CTTCAGTCCTCCATCTTAGCCAGACCGGTTTACCTTTTGAGTTACAGTTTACCTTTTGAGCCGCATTAAAACAACTTTATTTTTAATCAAGTTCAAAGGAGGGAAATATGGGAGAAGAAGAAGAAATTGGATTTATACCTTACCCTTCACTCGCAGTCTCAGAGCGGCTAACAAACTCCTTTCCCTTCCCGTCCCCACAACAGACACCCTGTGAGGTAGGTGGGGCTGAGAGAGCTCTTTCCAGATCTGTCCTTGAGAGAACAGCTCTGACAGATCTATGGCTTGCCCAAGGTCATCCAGCAGCTGCAAGTGATGGAGTGGGGACTAAAACCCGGTTCTCCCAGATTAGAGTCTGCGCACTTAACCACTACACCAAACTGGCTCCCAAATAGAGCAGTCTTAGAATTCTCTTACAAAGTATTCTTTTTGCTTCTATGCACATTTATTTATTTCTAAAATTTGTATGCCACCTCTCCAGACTAACAGTAAAATAGAATAAAGCAAATAACACTAAAACAATTTAAAAAACCCTACCAGGCCCCATCCCTTGGTGGAAAATTCAAAACAAACCTAATACATATGAAGTGGGCTTTTGTCAATTAAAAACATATGTACTTTGATTGGTCATTAAGAAGCCTCTAGACTCCTGTTCATTTCATCTTCAGTGAGCCTCCATTGAGGAAATTACTGCAAGGATCTGAAGACAAATTTAGCCCTGATGGAACCCAGCTGCTGCTAGCTTGCTGCCAGCAAAATCTTCACTCCCCCCCTCCCCACCAGCCTCTGAAAGTTTGCTATTACTGATCCCAACTGGTTGTAGATTCCTGAGGTTCTATTCCCATATTTAGGGAGTGTACAAGGGCCCAGAACACTGGCAAGGCAGCTGCAGGGGATGTTTTGGGGGGAAAACAGTGGGCAGCTAAAGGATTAGGCATTCCCCCACCCAGCCAAGGGCATTTTGCAACACAGAACAAGCTGTTGGACTTTGTCACATGAGACTGCAGTATAAAATGTAGAGTTATTTTCCCTGAAACACAACCTTATTTGTTCCTGTTATCAAGCATTCTACCCTGACCTGCATGGTTCAGGTTAGGCTAATCTTGTCAGATCTTGGAAGCTAAGCAGAGCCAGCCCTGATCAGTACTTGGACTAGAGACCACCAAGGAAGTCAAGGGTAGTTACACAGAGGCCCCGGTCACATGGGCTGGATATCGTGGGGGGGGGGGAGGCATGGCTAATTGCCCCGGAGGAAACTAATGCGCGGCTGCCCGAGCACACGTCCCAGTCGAGGTCCCGTGGTTAGGGGGAAGATGCTGACCAGACAGGTATCCTGCAGCGCGGCACAGAAACTAATATGCTAAACTTTCCAGATGTAAATTTAAGGAAACCTATGAAGGATTGGTCTTCATGCGCCACAAAATCAGTTATCAATGTGTTGACATGTGCTTGCAAATTAAGGGTTAGACAAACCTCTAGGGCTTTAAGAACCCGGGTTTTAGAGCATAAATTAAAGTCACTAGGGCCATGATTGGTCTCTATAAAATGTTGTACCATAGGGGCTGAAACATGTTGATGTCTAATTTTCGATTTATGCTCTAAAACCCGGGTTTAGCATATTAGTTTCTACCATCATTGGACACGCAGCACATCTTCCACACTTATGATGTCCCGTCAGTGATCCTTCCTGAACTTGCATCTTAAAGGTGTCCGCTCTAACAATCCTATCCCTGATACTAGAAGTCCGCCTAAAGCCCACCCTAGGAGGTAGCTCACATGCTGATATATCACTAAGGATGCTGATATATCACTAAGGATATTCTTAAACCGCTAGGGCTTTAAGAACCCGGGTTTTAGAGCATAAATCGAAAATTAGACATCAACATGTTTCAGCCCCTATGGTACAACATTTTATAGAGACCAATCATGGCCCTAGTGACTTTAATTGCCTCGTGCTAGAAGTGATTAAACATACACCTTATAATTATGTAGATACAAGAAGACTCCTGTTACAGAGGGAGGCGTTCTGGATATTTAAACTCAAGTCAGAACAACCTGCAGGGCTCAGTGCGGCTCTTGATTTGTCTTGTTTCCTGGGAGAATAAAAAACGGAACTCTGAGATTAACACTCGTGATTCTCTGATAGCAATAAGGTAGTTTGAATGAATGGATGGACGTTGGAATGTTGATAGATACACTGCTTTGATTGGGCATAGGGTGCTAGGAGTATATGGTATGTTGGCCTCCCATACCATGTGATGCAGTAAGACAGGATATAATCCATACTGTTGAATAGCATTTTAAGATTTACTATCCGGAAGAAAAATTTTGTGAATGAGGGAGCTTTGAATAGCCATTCTTGGTGAGTTGTATATGTTTCTATACAATATTTTTGTAATTTGTATATGAATACCATTAGGTTGGTTAGGAATGACTAATGTAAGTTTGTTTATATTTATAGAAATGTTGACACTTATTGTTGGAATTATTGGAAACTCTGAATAGAAAAGACCAGAAACTGTATGTATACACTTGGGCTTTATTGTAAAAAATGAAAAAAGATTTGTATGTAGAACTCTTCTCACTGTTGTTTCCCTGTTATTAAGAGCATGTATCTTTAATAGGACATCTGACGAAGACAAAGGTCGAAATGAACAGTCAGCTCGAGAAAGTTCGTACTTGCACTTGTTCTTGCACTTGCTGTATGGGGACCTCGGTCTCTTTATGAAGTTTTTCCATTGGAATAAAAAATATCAACTTTGAATATACTGTTAAAGTCTAAAGAACTTGTTCAGCAATATGTTAATTTTGTACTCCTGACATTGCTGACATACCAATGTCACGTCCGGGTGACACAAGCACACTGCGTGTGACATCACTGTTTTGGGGGGAGGGGGGGACATCACTTCCTACTCCTGGAACATCCCCCCCATCCCCCTGCTAATGGGCAAAAGGAACCTGGCAACCCTAGGCACTGGCTCAGCAGTAGAGCATCTGCTCGGCATGCTGAAAGTCCCAGGGCCAATTCCCAGCATCTCCAGTTAGGGATCAGGTAGGAGGTGATGTGAAAGACCTCTGCCTGGAAAGCCATTGCCAGTCTGAGTAGACAATACTGACCTTGATGGAACAATGGCCTGATTGAGTATAAGGCAGCTTCATGTGATCATGTGACCTCAGCAGGGTATGATACTGTAGATTCCACCCTCCAAAGCAGCTATTTTCTCGAGGGGAGCTTGATCTCTGTCACCTGGAGAGCAGTTGTAATTCTGGGAGATATCCAGGCCCCACCTGGAGGTTGGCAACCCTACTCCATAACCTAGCAGTTTGAGCCTTTGGGTTACAAACAAGGCTAGGCGGGCCACGGGCACATGGGCAGGAAAATGCGGGGGGGGGGAGCATGGCTGTTTGCCCCGGGACAAAATAACGTGTGGTTGCGCCAGCAGATGTACCGTGGAGGTCCCGTGGAGGTCCCATGGAGGTCCCGTGGTAGGGGGGAGGTGCCGAGCACACCACAATCCTGCGCCGCGGCAAAGAAGCGGCATGGCGCGGCAAACGGGTGTTTTTTTCTCCGGACACCAAAGTGTGTGCATGCCCCGTTGGGTGCTCGTGCGCATCCCATGGACAGTTGAAAAGAAAAACACCTTTATACGAGGGGGCATGGGCGGGCACTGGAACTACCACCGGAAATGCGATCAGACGCCCACCCTTGCCCCGCGGTTACCAGAAACTAGTACCTTCGAGGTACTAGTTTTTAACCGCACATCTTCTGTGGGAAGCCTCGGGTTCGCCACGGGAGCTCTACGCTTCCCAGATGTGGCGGTGAGATCGCGCCCGGAAAATCGGCCTATCTTCCGTCTCTCTAGCGTGCTTAATGCTCCGTGTGACCGCAGCCGCGGAATGATTTAGAATTTTAAAGGTTAGCAAGTTGTTATTCTATTATGTTTTTTTGTGGATTGGAGCCACTTCCTCAGATGCATGTAGGGGGTCCTCACTATCCATACACACATATACATACACAAGGTTATGAAGGGAAAAAGTTGTAAAGGTTAAAGGGCCAGGAAATGCAAGAAATATAAGGTGAAATATGATTAGGTAAAATTTAAATGTACTGAAAAAACACAGACCACTCACAAAGTGCATCAATCATGCACTTAGTTTTGCTAAGCTAATAAACACCTGTAATGACTGGGGAATCTCAAGTCCTTGTTATGTGCTCAGGAGATGGTATCAGACTTCTCAATACCTTCTAATTCAGCAGTTTCTCGCACCAGAATCTCCCTTTGAACACACTAACATGGCTACCCCCTCTGGAGTTGAAGAGTACAGAGAAAAGAGAAAGGAGATGAAAGATGAGTGAATGATGGGGAGGCAGAAGAGGGGACACAGGGCAGAGATGGTGTTTACAAGTGACTAAGTGAATGAGTTGTGGAATTTTAATATGAGGCCCCAGTATTGATCTGTATGAGATGCAGCAGGCGAGACCAAGAGATGGGGGAAAGAGAGAACTGCAGTGCTATTAATACAGAGGACATACTGTAATCTATCAATGTCAGGCCAGGGAGCCAACCTGCTGCTTTAACCCTCTCAGTCTCTGGGAGTCCCAACACTTCTATCACTATCATCAGACCTGTGATACAGGGCTGCCGGGTCCCTCTGGGCTACCAGCAAGGGATGTGTGTGTGTGTGTGTGGATTGGTGTCTAGAGCCAGGTTGGGAAACTCCTGAGGATTTGTGGAGGGAGCCTGGGGAGGACAGGGACCTCAGTGGGGTGCCATGCCATAGAGCCCACCCTCCAAAGTAGCCATTTTCTCCATGGGAACTGATCTCTGTAGTCTGGAAATGAGCTGCAATTCCAGGGGATCCCCAGGTCCCACCTGGAGGCTGGCATCCCTACGCAAGATGAGTGGAGGGGGGCTAGTGCAGTTCATGGCAGAGGAGGGATAATTACATAACTGTCTGATGGTGAGATTCCATAAAAGAGTCTTTGAATATCATTTATAATACCATTATCCTTGATTTGGGGTTATGACAAAATCGCTATGCATTTTGTCAATAGGTACCGAAAGATCCCAGGCTTAATCATCAAAATACATCCACTAGTGGCCCACCAGTGGAGATTGCTATTGTTCTGGGTTCCATGTAATTTTGGAGTCTCTTTCTTAAGTACTAAGAACCATATGTTAAGAAGGTTGTATCTCATGTCATTCATCTTAGAGATGCAAAAAGCATTATTATTAAAGCTGAGGTATTTTACATTGGAGAGAATACAGTATTAATATTAGATATGGACTCTTATATACTAATTAACACACTAATGGTGCAACTCTAAGAACATTTTCCTGGGAGTGAGCCCAGGAAAGACCAATGTGTATAAAGAGGCAGTTATCTTTCTTTTATTGTGTGAGACCTTGACCCTCAGAGGCCCATCTAAAGGGTAAACTAGATGAGATGCCATTTTTGTGTCCACCACAGGACCACAGCTGCCATTTTTGTGGGTTTAAAATGCTGCAGGGTCCTGATCTTGATTGGGCCCACAGCACAGTGGGCTGAGGCATTCATCCAATCCCCCCCCCCATATCTTTTCAGGAGCTGAAATGGATACCCCCTCCCCTTGGCTGTTTTGGCACTTGAAATGGTGTGGAGTGGGGTGGGGAACTAAAGCATATCAGCCTGCTGCACTGTGAGTCCAATTAGGATCAGGCCCTCATGGCATTTTTAAATCACTGAAAAATGGCAGCAGCAGCATCCCCAAAGCAGACAGAAGTACACTGTCTTGTCTGCTTTGGCCCCAAGAACCAAACTACAGTTTGGGTTTAGGTTCCCCTGACCCAAGTCACTTTCCTTGCAAACACATAGAAGCCACAGGGGATGCATTTTAAAGATCAGAGGGAGCCCTTTTCCTCTTGGAAATGCAGCATTGGGGGGGGGGGTTCTGTCTCTCCCACCATTTTCAGAAGCTATAATGGCCTTAGCAGAGAGTTATTTACATAACACTGGAATAGCTTATGTGAATAACTGTTGGGATATTTGCAAATTCACTTCCTGATGTCAGGAAAGAGTTAACCTGTTTGTTTGTGTATGCCAGGGGTCGTTTCGTAGAAAAAGAGCTAGGGGAATTCATTAGTATAACTCATTAGCATATGCCACACCCCCTGACATCACCGGAAGTGTGTCATAAGGCCACACCCCCCGCCTCCAACGGTCCCGGCCGCTACCGGCCTTGCAGCTCCACTGCCGAGCCCCATGAGGGGCCTGGCGGTGGACCTGCAAGGCCGGCGGGAGTGCAAGGAAGCCCCGCGAAGGCCCTCCCTGGCCCCAGGCAGGCAGGGGTGGGGAGAGGCAGGGAGGAAGCAACTTACCCTCCCTCTTCTCTTGCCTCCTCCTGGCTGAATGAAGGCTGGAAGCGGGGCGGCCGGAAGCAGGGGGCGGGGCTTCGTCATGTGCCCCGCCCCCCGTACCTCACCCGGGGGAACTGCGATCCCCCCTGAAATGACCTCTGGTGTATGCTAACTGCTAGTTAGTTAGCTTAGAACCTATAAGATGTCAAGTAGAAGTTCCCATGCTAGAAAGAAATGTCTTATTCATAACGAAGTGACTTTTAGCCTAGTCATTGGTCAATTCGTAGTTGAATGATGTTACCTGATATCTTGCATGTAAGCATTTTGGAAGTTTCTTCCTATTCCCTTTGTTCTAAATTCAGATGCCATAAGATAATGTGAGAAGTAAGATCAGACCAGAGTATCCATCTTGGAGTAACCAGTAACTAGAAAAATGTAAATAGACAGATAGACTATTTATTGTTTTTATCCTCTCATGTTGTTGTTGTTCAGTTGCACAGTCGAGCCCGACTCTTCGCGATCATGTTCGTTGCAGCAATGACACTGTCTAACCATCTCATCCTTTGCCGTCCCCATCTTCTTTGACCTTCAATCTTTCCCAGCATCAGGGCCTTCTCTAGTGAGTGCTCCTTTCTCATTTGGTGGCCAAAGTATTTGAGCTTCAGTTTCATTATCTGGCCTTCCAGGGAACAGTCAGGGTTGATTTCTTTTAGGATTGACTGATTTGACCTATTTGCAGTCCAAGGGACTCTCAAGAGTCTTCTCCAGCACCATAGTTCAAAAGAATCTATTATTCGGCGCTCGGCCTTCCTTATAGACCAACTCTCACAGCCATACATGACTACTGGGAATACCATTGCTTTGACCATGCGGACTTTTGTTGGCAGGGTGATGTCTCTACTTTTTATCATGCTGTTTAGGTTCGCCATCGCTTTCCTCCCAAGGAGCAGGCGTCTTTTAATTTCATGACTACTGTCACAGTCTGCAGTGATCTGGGATCCCAGGAACGTGAAGTCTGTCACTACTTCCACAGCTTCCCCTTCTATTTGCCAAGGAGTGATGGGGCCGGATGCCATGATCTTAGTTTTTTTGATGTTGAGCTTCAAGCCCACTTTTGCGCTCTCCTCTTTTACCCTGAGCAAGAGGCTCTTGAGGTCCTCTTCACTTTCTGCCATCAGAGTGGTATCGTCTGCATATCTGAGGTTGTTGATCTTTTCCCCAGCAATCTTAATTCCCGCTTGTGATTCATCCAGGCCAGCATTTCGCATGATGTACTCTGCATATATATTAAATAAGCAAGGCGACAATATACATCCTTGTCGTACTCCTTTTCCTATGCTGAACCAATCAGTTGTTCCATATCCGGTTCTAACTGTCGCTTCTTGGCCCTTATACAGGTTTCTCAAGAGACATGTGAGGTGGTCTGGTACTCCCATCTCTTTAAGGCCCTGCCATAGTTTGTTGTGATCCACACAGTCAAAAGCTTTAGCATAGTCAATGAAGCAGAAGTAGATATTTTTCTGGTACTCTCTTGCTTTCTCCATAATCCAGCGAATGTTGGCAATTTGATCTCTAGTTCCTCTACCTCTTCGAAACCCAGCTTGTACTTCTGGTAGTTCTCTATCCACGTACTGTTGAAGCCTAGCTTGTAGGATCTTGAGCATGACCTTGCTAGCGTGTGATATGAGTGCAATTGTGCGATAGTTTGAACATTCCTTGGCATTGCCCTTCTTTGGGATTGGAATGTATACTGACCTTTTCCAATCCTGTGGCCACTGTTGCGTTTTCCAAATTTGCTGGCAAATGGAGTGCAGAACTTTAACAGCATCCTCTTCTAAGACTTTGAATAGCTCAGCTGGGATACCATCACCTCCACTAGCTTTGTTGTTAGTAATGCTTTCTAAGGCCCATTTAACTTCACATTCCAGGATGTCTGGCTCGAGGTCAGTGATTATACCGTCGTGGTTGTCAAGGACATCGAGGTCTTTCTTGTATAGTTCTTCTGTGTATTCTTGCCATCTTTTCCTAATCTCTTCTGCTTCTGTTAGGTCCCTACCGTTTTTGTCCTTTATCATGGCCAGCTTTGCATGGAACGCTCCCTTGATTTCTCCAATTTTCTTGAAGAGATCTCTAGTCCTTCCCATTCTATTGTTTTCTTCTATTACTTTGCACTGTTCATTCAGGAAGGCCTCCTTATCTCTCCTTGCTGTTCTCTGGAAATCTGCGTTCAGTTGGGTAAATCTTTCCTTTTCGCCTTTGCCTTTCGCTTTCCTTCTTTCCTCTGCTATTTGTAAAGCCTCATCAGAAAGCCACTTTGCTTTCTTACATTTCTTTTTCTTTGGGATGGTGGTGATTGCTGCCTCCTGTACGATGTCACGAACCTCTGTCCATAGTTCTTCAGGCACTCTATCTATCAAATCCAGACCCTTGAATCTATTCTTCACCTCTACTGTATATTCATCAGGGATGCGATCTAGGTCAAACCTGAATGGCCTCGTGGTTTTCCCAATTTTCTTCAGTTTAAGTCTGAATTTTGCAATGAGTAGCTCATGATCTGAACCACAGTCAGCTCCAGGTCTTGTTTTTACTGACTGGATAGAGCTTCTCCATCTTTGACTGCAAATTATATAGTCAATCTGATTTCGGTGTTGCCCATCTGGTGATGTCCATGTGTAGAGTCGCCTCTTAGGTTGTTGGAAAAGGGTGTTCGCTATGACCAGTGTGTTCTCTTGACAAAACTCTGTTAACCTTTGCCCTGCTTCATTTTGCTTTCCAAGGCCAAACTTGTCTGTTATTCCAGTTACCTTTTGACTTCCTACTTTAGCATTCCAGTCCCCTATGATGATGAGGACATCATTTTTTGATATAAAGGCCACACCATTTTTTCAACGAGATTCCTGGCCACAGTAGTAGATATAATGGTCTTCGGAGTTAAATTCGCCCATTCCTGTCCACTTTAGTTCACTGATTCCTAGGATATCGATGTTCAGTCTTGCCATCTCATTTTTGACCACGTCAAGCTTACCTTGATTCATAGATCTTACATTCCAGGTTCCTATGTAGTATTGTTCTTTGCAGCATCGAACTTTCCTTTCACCATCAGACACATCCACAACTGAGTGTCCTTTCGGCTTTGACCCAGCCGCTTCACTCTTTCTGGGGTTACTTGTACTTGCCCTCTGCTCTTCCTCAGTAGCATATTGGACACCTTCCGACCTGAGGGGCTCATCTTCCGGCGTCATATCTTTTAGCCTTTTGATACTGTCCATGGGGTTTTCTTGGCAAAAATACTGGAGTGGGTTGCCATTTCCTTCTCCAGGGGGATCACTCTTGGTCTGAGTTCTCTGCTGTGGCCTGTCCGTCTTGGGTGGCCCTTCACGGCATAGCCCACAGCTTCATTGAACTGCTCAAGCCCCCTCGCCACGACAAGGCAGTGATCCATGAGGGGGTCCTCTCATGTAACCATTCCTAATTTCCTTAGAAAACTTTATTTATCCTCTCATGTAACCATTCCTAATTTCCTTAGAAAACTTTATTTTAGCTAAGTTACACATGTGTGCTGTGTGGTTCCCTTTACTCTGCTACATTTTCCCAACAATATCTCCCTGCCAGGGGCCCTTTCAACTTCTAAAAGTGGTGGTTGGGGGGCAAGGAGAGGCAGGAGCCCATCCCCTGTAATACAGTTCCAAGTAAAAAAGAGCCAGGATTGCAACTGACAGGAGGGTGGGGACATGATGTGTGGGATAGTGTTATGAGTTTGACGTCCCTTTCAAGAAGTACCTGGAAACAATGGCAGTAGCTCTAGGAATCACCTGAAACTCTATGGTTTTACAATAGTTTCTGGTGATTCCTAGAACTTCTGCTTTCGCTTTCAGGTTTTCCCCAGAAGTGAAATCACCACACTTGCAATGCTAGTGAATTTTAAATCTTAAAAATTATTTTTAGATTTTAAGTCCTACTGCCACTTCAAGCAGTGGCAGGCAATGGAAATTTGCAGTGGGGGAACCCACACCCAGACCCAGGGCTTGGTGGGCCTGAAAATGTCATTCATTGCAACTGATGTGTGACTGCAAGGAAAGCAAAGTTGGATTAGGGGTGGAGGCCAACCAAACCATTCCTAACTTATCCCCTGGAGTTTAAATAAAGGAGGGGAGAGAGATACTTGTTAAGCTTCATCCTCCTTATTTCCTAGGACGAGCCACCAGTATTCAGCTTTGCCTCTAGGTGCCTCCTCCACAGTCCACCTCTCTTGCTTAGCCATAAATAGACCACAGTAGTCTTCATGAATCCAAGATGTCACAGGGATAGACCTGTAAAACCTGTTCCTAGAATTCATGGTGATACTTAGGGTTGCTAGCCCCAGGTAGAGCCTGGAGGGGATCTTTTGGTACCAGGGGATCTCCTGGAATTGCAACTGATCTCCAGTCTACGGAGATCAGTTCCCCTGGAGAAAACAGCTGCTTTGGAGCGTGGACTTTTTGGCATTAAAGGCCCCTCATCTCCTCAAATCCAACCCTCCTCAGGCTCCACCAGGGGATGCCAATTCTGAGTTGGTAACTCTAGGGATACTCCTGGAACACTGCACCTACATTGGCTGTCCTCTTCGCTTCTCTCTACTGCTTTGGTTTGTTGCTGTGGCAACTGTGGTCTCCTCACCCCGATAAGCCCCTCTTGGACAATTCTCCTGATACTGAGATATAAATGTATTCAGAATTTTTTTTAAAAAAATATTTATATTCAGGCACTGCTTGTTAGTGGTTGCATTCAGATTTTCCTGTCTCCCCCTCTCCCTCGGCAGTTCATTTGTCTCTACAAAATGCAACTCCTGGGGAATAGGGGACCCTGAGGAGTGGCAAGAGGGTGTGTGTGTGTCTCCATTCTAAACTGGAGGAAACGGCAATTCTTGATTCATCCTGAGGTTTCCAGGTAGTCTCCTATCTTAGCACCAGCCAGATCGCGAACAGCTTGATTTCAGCAAGGTTGCTGCATCATGTGCTTTCAAACCTTGTCTTAGGCCTCAAATATGCCCTGCAGCACAGCAAGAAAGAGCAATGCACTCAATGGACATTATCGCTGTAGCAGTTGTTTCTGTTGCAAAGGGGGACCTTACATTATTGAGCAGAAAGGTAAGATAAAGTAGGAGATTCTAGCAGCACCTTTGATACTGCATTCTTTTGACCAAGGAGTGATATACAGTGCCATCCTAAGCAGAGTTACATCCTTCTGATCCCAGTTGATTTAGAAGGGTGTCACTCTGCTCAGGACAACACAGTTAAAGGAGTTTTGGTTTTGCTCCTGAACAGGTGCAAAAATATAACAGACAGTTGCTCAGCTGACTGACATCCCATCCACCACATATCTGATGAGTCACTCTCCTTAGTGTTCATCCCACTGCCCACATAACTGAAACCAGACAGCCAAGCGTCAGAATAACAGACTGAAATGCTTACAACTGTTGCCCAGTGCTGTTACTTACTTCAACTGTATTAGTTACAGGGCTTTTTTTTCTGGGGAAACATGTCGGAACAGAGTTCCGGAACCTCTTTGACAAAATTATTTTTAAAGTGTCTAAAAGTTCGTGCGTTTTCAGTGTACAGACTGAAAATTTCATTTCTCTCTTGAGAGTTCTGGCACCTCTTTTTTTTTAAAAAAAAGCAAAAAAAGAAGCCCTGATCAGTTATATCAACTCTATTAAAGAACATGTTGTGATTATTGTTGGACTTTGATTAGTTATTATCCAACTACACACCCACTGCTTATTATACTTTATTCCCAACTCAGACAAATGCATGAGTCATTTTACTGCTTTCTTTTGTTTCATCTAGTTGCTGTATTATCACGTAGGTTTTTCATCTGCATGGAAGAAAATGATAGTATGCGAATGCGATGTGAGAATAGCTGGAAGTGGACGCTGAATAAGAAATCATATATGTTCCTAGAGGACATATCTGTTGCTCTACACTGTAAAGTAGAGCTATTCTGATAATTACTTGATCCACTGAAATATTTCTGATTAGGACAGAGCTCAGTGCATCCCTGAATATACCTGTGTACACTATTGGTACATGTACAAATTTGTGAATTGACATTCCATTGGAAAAGTTATCCATAAAAAGTAAGGCTGTCACCTATTAAAGAAATCTTAACTGATTAAGTGAGTGAGTCTGTCAATTAAGTAGTAAACTTACTGTATGTGCATTGCATTAATTTGCATAAATGTACATAAATATTGAGGACGAATATGCCTCCAAGCTGACTAGTCCAGAAATTTAGAGCTGCTTAGTTCCAAGGAAATCAGCAGACTTTTTGCAATACAGCCTAATTAAAAATGCCCATGTGACATTTTGTCAACAGCACAGGTAACTATATTTCCTTGACCAGCCAATTGATTCAGGAGGGAAAGTGAGGACAGGCAATGGTGCCAGCATTTAAGAGAGTTCTGAGCCACTGTTATTTATTTATTTATCTATCAATTTATTTATTTTTATATTCTGCTTTTCTCCCTGATTGGTGACCCAAAGTGACATCATCCCCCCTCCACTTTATCCTCACAACAGCAACCTTATTGAGGGTAGGTTAAGCTAAGAGACTGTGATGGGCCCACGGTCACCTGGCAGGCTTCCATGGCAGAGTAGGGGATTCAAACCCAGTTGTCCCAGGTCCTAGTTCAACACTAACCAGCATTTAACACCTCCCTGTTTTGTTGCCCAGTTGTGTGCAGGAGAGGAGGGGAGAGCAATGGCTTGTGGTAGTTTAGATGGCGGGAGGGGGAGAGAAACCATCAGATCTGAGATGACTGTTCAAAAATAGCCCCTGAATAATCAGAGACTACTCCTTTATGTAATAATTTGGAAGGCTGTTAATTGGTTAATGCTTGCAGCCCTAATAAGAAAAAGCGTATTTACAATACTATATCAGAAATATCATATGATTGTTATCAGAGCCTGTTCCTTTGGCTGTCTGGAAAACCTGTTCAGTACTACTGTTTAGAATCTTAGCTAGAGAACTTCTTTTATCCAGTTCCGGAAATCTCATCAGGAAAATTTACCTTCTGTATTATTTCCTGACTAGGAAAAAGGCCCGTTGTGGAAATAAATACAACGGCCTCTAGAAAGAGGCTCTGGGCGGGTGCCCCGGCCTTGGACACTCAGTGTCAATTTGCTGTGGTGACCTTAGCAGGGTATGATGACACTGAGTCCACCATTTTCTCCAGAGGAACTGATCTCTGCTACCTAAAGAACAGTTGTAATTTTGAGTGATCGCCAGTCCTCACCTGGAGATTGGTAACGATGGTTCCCCAGAAGGGAATAGTTGGTTTGGAGGGTGGAGTCTATGGCTTTGTACCAGTCCGAGGTCCCACGCCTCCTGAAACCTCACCCTCTCCAGGCTCCATCCCTCACATCTCCAGGAATTTCCCACCTGGAGTTGGGAACCCTATCTCCTTCCCAGCCAATCATCAACCTACCTTTATTTCCCCCTCACTCTTCAGCTTTCCACCCCCCACACACCTGCAGCCTCTCCCATGCTCTGAAGCCCTGACTGCTACGTCACATTAGCAGCATATAAGGGTACAGAGCCCACCATTTTCTCCAGGGGAACTGATCTCTGCCGTCTGGAAAGCAGTTGTAATTTTGAGTGATCTCCAGCCCTCACCTGGAGATTGGACACATTTTACCTCAGAAGAGTAAACTGTTTAGAATGTTAGAGGCAAAAGCCAATCAAGTCGCATATGCAAATGACCTCTGTGTTCCGAGGCAGAGGCCAATGAGGCTGCATATGCAAATAACCTCTGTGTTCTGACTGGCTATGGGGGGGAGAGGAAGAGCAAAATGTTTAGAATGTTGGAGGCAGGACTCAGGCAAAGCAGCCACTGGATAGGGAGACCCTCTGAATGACAGATGAGAGAGTGAACTGATTTTGGAGCGTGTGGAATGTTCTAGAGAAGTGCCACCACCATTCGGCTTTTATTTATAAGGGAGATTCTAGGCAAAGAACAATTACAATTTCAAAATTTCATAGCATTTGTGATATGAAAGGGCAATCAGGGAATCCATAAGGACTCACACTCAAGTGAGTCTTCCTCGCATGCTATCTTCTCTTTTCTTCTTCCTCACAGCCCCGGCAGCTCCTCCCCATTCTCTGATTCCCTTCCTCCCTCCAGCCCTAATTTCTTCCCCTTTTGTTCCATTTCTTTCCTCCTTCTACCCACTGTAGCTTTAACCACATTCACCTTGTCTTTCCTGCCTGTTGACGACTCTTTTTCCCTTCAACTCACCTTCAGTTTTTGAGGTGAAACTGTGACAGTCATTTTTAATTATCCAGGCAGCCACAGTTATCCAAAATGGCTGCCAAGATGTGAGGTAATTTTGTGAGAGCTCACCTTTTAAAAACTCAAACCCCCCCCTTTTAAAAGAAATCCGATTTTTTACCTTCAAACCCTTGCAGAGCAGAGCAGACCCTTGACTATAAACACAAGTGAAACAAATGGGTGGGTGGTACAAATTATAAGAGGAAAGAGAATGCAGTCAAAAGATCTCTACCTTCCTGTCACTCTTCCTCACATAACCCCTGTCCAGAAAAAAAGTTGCCTCTTTTCTGTAAGCTGAGCTTGGTTCTTGTCAATGTAATTGAAAGGCAGAAAGTGGGCAAAAAATTGGGATGCAGACTGGGGTAGCGATGCCAGTCTCCAGGTGGGACCTGAGGATCCTACGGAGTTACAGCTCATCTCCAGACAATAGAGATCAGTTCCCCTGAACAAAATGGGTGCTTTGGAGGGTGGACTCTATGGCATTGCACCCCACTGAGGTCCAGGGGTCATTCCCTCAGGAGCACACAGGAGCTGAGCTCCGGCAGTAAAGTGTCCAGGGGGCGGGCACATGCAACAAGCCCCACCCCCTGCTCCCAGCAGCCCCCAGTTAGAGCAAGAAGCAGCCAGGTAAGTTGCAGAGCCCCCCCTGCCCTCCCCGGTCCAACACAGTCCAGTGGCACCTTTAACACCAAGTTTTATTCAGCTACAAGCTCTCCTTCTCTGTGAGGACAGATCTGCACGTCCCCCCTCTGTGAGGACAGATCTGCACGTCCCCCCTCCCCCCACCAGCTAGCAATCCAAAACAGTCCAGTGAAGCCTGAGCGGTGGGTGTTGCCTTCCGACACACTTCCGGTGATGTCAAGGTGTGTGTCATATGCAAATAAGTTATGCTAATGAGTTATGCTAATGAGCTCCTGCACCTCTTTTTCTACAAAATGACCCCTGCTGAGGTCCCTGTCCTCCCCAGGCCCCATCCCCACATCTCCAGGAGTTTCTCAACCTGGATCTGGCAACCCTTACCCCCCCCATCCCCCACCAATGGCCAAGGGGGATCTGGCAACCCTAGACTGGGGGCAAGTTTCAGCAAACTCCTTTCCAACTCAGATTGCATCATATCCCACCCCCCACTTTGCATTATAGGAGTAGATTTACCAGCAAAGATACAGAGTTGCTACCATTACAAGTAACTTAGTCCTGAAAGAGGGGGGGGGGGTTTGAGCACAAATCTCTTTACTCCACCCTTAGCACCAAACCAAGGCCAGTTCCAGATTTTTTTAGGGCTGGCCTGGGCAGAGAGTTCCTGAGAGCCCCCTTCCCATCCACTCACCCATGTGTCTTACTATGTGTCTGTGCATCTTTCACTTACCCTGCCTGCAAGCTCTCCAAATGCCCATGCTCACACAGCCATCTGGAGTGCCTGCAGTCCCCTCCTTGACTGCACTGGGGAGAGTGTACAGCTGGGAGCTTGGTTGGTAGAGCACTTACAAGTGAGCCCCGGGCAGTTGCCCCACCGAAGGTTATGCTGATGTTGACCCTGCACCAAACATGCCTCCTAGTCAAGCCCGTAGCTACGGTGGGTCTTTGGGCGGCTCTGCCCCCTTTCTTAAAGGCACAGCCCCACAAGAATTTCTCCTGCAAATGCTTTTTTCAATAATTAAAAAACATATTTAAAGGTGTGCGCTCCTTTAAGCAGAGTGGGGTGCTGTAGTTGACTAATTCTTGCATTGAGCATTGCGGTTGGAGTAGGTGACCTCTAGGATCCCTTCTAACCCTGTGTCAAGAAACTGGTCTCCTTTAACAGAGTTTTCTGCCTAAGTGTTAGCTTTCTTAACTATAGAAGTCATCCCCCCCACCTGCCAGCTTGTTATCAGAAATGTTGCTTAAACTGGCAGAAGTGATTAACTTGCAGCAACTGAGAACTGCAGCAACTGAGAACAGTGGTTGACAGCTTGCAATTTAGAGATCTATCCTGGTAACAGCTTTCTATTGGCTAAATGGCTTTTCTTTTTTGCACTGAGAACTTCAGCCCCACCAGAAAAAAATTTGCCCCACAAGCCACAAAATCCTGGCTACAGGCCTGCTCCTAGTTCAAGAACTTTTAAGCTGATATCGCAGTTCTTCTGCTGAAAAATTCCTTTGTCGCCAGACTACAAAATTTGCACTTCCTGCCAAAAGATAAAAGGATGCAAAAGAAAACAAAAAATGGTCATGCATTTTGTGGTTTGAAGGGAGAACCAAGAACAACCTGAGTGAAGGGAGGCCTAACTTTGAGTTAACATGAAGTCAGCATGGTATAATGGTTAGAGCAGCAGGCACCTTTGGAATCCTTACACAGCCTGGTGGGTGCAGCCACAAAATGGCTGCCACAGCTTACATTCAGTCACACAATGAAGATCCTTGAGCTATGGTGACAGCTGTCAAAGCAAAGTTTTCAAAAATCTACATGGCCAATCAAATCTTCAGTGCCCAATCAGAAGCCTTGCAAGGCAAATGCCCCACTCACTTTCTAAAAACACTTGGTGGGCATCAGGAAAGGTGTTAAAGGGTACCATGGCACCCACACATACCTTATTGGGGACCCCTGGGTTAGAGTGTCAAACTAGGATCTGGGAGACCCAGGTTTGGATCCCTACTATGCCTTAGATGCTTGCTGCATGACCTTGGCCCAGTCACACACACTCAGCCTAACCTACCTCTCAGGGTTGTTGTGAGGATAAAATGGAGAAGGGGGGAATGTTATAAGCCACTTTGGGTCCCAGTTAGGGAGAAAAGTGGGGTATAAATGAAATAAATCAATAATAAATTACACTGAATAAGACTGTCGTTCCATGTAGGCACTGGCATTTGTTCTGATTAGCAACGGTCCTCCAGGCTTCAGCAGCGGAGAGGCTGCATCCCCCAGCATTAGGAGTGGGTGGACACAGAACATTGCATAGCTTATAGTGATATATTGCTATTTAAATGGTGCTTTTAAAAAAGGCATATTGTTGAGTATATCACCCGACCCTATCAATACAAACATGCATTTCGAACAAAAACAAACAAAAAAAGCAGTGCTGCCAGCAATAATGGCAGCAATAACAAACACAAAACGATGAAAGAGGTGAAAGGGCAGGAAAGTGGGTGGGTGTGGAAGGAAAGTTCAGAAGCTCGTAAAATCTCGCATGTTCCAGCAACTGCAGTTCACCTTCAAAACCATGGGTGCAAAGGTGGTATGAAAAAAAGATGGAGAAAAATCAAAGCAAAAGTACAAGAAGACCCACAGAGCTTCAGGCTAAACTGAGACCATTTGGAAGCTAAGCCACAACAACAATACTGTGAGGTCCTTTAACTGGAGATGTCAGAGATTCAGCCAGAGACCTTCTGCATGTAGAAGGTGTGCTGCCACTGAACTATGGCCCCTCTCAAATTTTAGTGCATGGTCCAGGGGTCAGTCTTCACTCAGTTCTGAGGCAAGACTTGGGAGTTTATATCTTTCAGCTTAAGTCCAAAGCATCATGGGATTTTATGTTCTCAATACTTCTGTGAGGTTGGGTAGGTTGAGAAAGAACATCTCCAACCCCAGCACACTAGTCGGTGCTTCATATGGGATGATTGGGATCTCATATTTTTCTCATCTGATCTCTTACATTATAGCTATTTTCTGCGCAGGCTAGATGCTTCTGTCTACCAAGACATCACCTTTTGTGTGAAATAACAACTCATGAATAACATTTTGAGAGCCGGCTGCCAACAAACATCAGCTCAGCTACCTTTCTCCTGCACATTTCTGTCTTCCACAAAACCTCTCCTGGTTTACTCTACGCTTCCTGAATCTGTCTACTATGTGTTATCATTATTTACTTATTTCATTTATACCCCACATTTCTACCCAATGTGGGGACCCAAAACTGTGTATTTTGTTCTCCTCTCTTCCATTTCATATCTTTCCATTTTTCCTTGCAACAGCTCTGTGAGGTAGTGAGAGTGTGTGTGTGACTGGCCTAAGGTCACCCAGCAAGCTTTCATGGCACAGTGGGGATTCAAACGTGGTTCTTCCAGATCTTAGTTCAATATTCCTATACACCACACAGGCTGTCAAGTTAACCATTTTCTCCAACCATTCTCTACTCTTTCATTAAATCCTGTTTTTCACTGTTGATGTCCCTGTTTTACAACGTGTATGTATGCAGACATACTCTTGGGAAAGGAGGAAGAGAGCACGAGTTACTTTTCCTGGTTACCTTTGTGGCAGAGAGCCACTTGCACCACAGATTTTGAGCGACTCTGTGTGTTTGTGTGTGTATAGATCAGTAATTTTCTTTTTAACAGGAGGGCGATCTACAAATGAAGGGCATTCAGAAATTTTGAGGACAAATAGGAGCTTTAGGCAGCCCCTTTTCACCACTTGCAATGGCTTCTGACAGTCAGCCTGCAGGGGACAGTTGTTTTATACTTCTTACCTCCCCTGAGGATAAAATCCCGCATCCTAGATTTCTCCCCCAGGCTCCTGAAAAAGTTGTACGACACGAATAAAAATCAAACATACTATTAAGGATCTGTCTGATAGCCATCAAGCATAGGAGTGCCTGAAATCTCTAGCCTGTGTGCATAGATTGTATGCTTTGTCTGGAAAGTTCTTTTTATCTCCTTTTTTAGAACTTGTGGCTGGGGGAGGCAGCAAAGATTATGTTGCATACTTGGTGGGCAGTAATGGAACAAATGTTAGAACCACTGGTACAGATCCTGAAATCAGACATGTGTTTAGAGGTCTTACTAAGGTTCTGTTCAGACGGGCAGCTAATCCCGCCATTAGCCTGGCTCTAAATTGATCCTGATCTTTTAAATCTGTCATTGCATGGCCAGTGAATCGTCTTACCATGCGCTGCCTCCGCTGTGGATTGTCTAGACGGCGTCCACTGAATGAGGCACACGGGGTGGCTTTTTTAAAAAAACAAGTTTGCGCGTGCACATAGGCATGATATTGCAGCCTTGGTTATCCGCGCGTCAGACCATCCCGAACAGGCACCAATTTTTAATTGCGCGCTGGAACGATCAGATGGTGAAAGTCCACGATTGGCCCGTCGGGAACTGAAAACTCCAGATTTTAACTAGTACCTTTTTAGTACAGCTCCGAAGCGCGTCAAAACGGGATGCTCACGGAAGATGGACGTTTCCCGAATGTTGATGTCTGGACATTACATTTAAATCCATGAGGCAGTGATGCCTCGCACGGATCTAAAGAGCCGTCTGATCGGACTCAATGACTTCCAGAACAAGGCTTGGACCATGACTATTAATAGAACAGTAGTATATAAGTGACTATAAAAAGCCCTTCTGAATTGCTTTGCCATAAGGGATCCCCCAGTGTATAGAGTTAGTAGCTCTTATTAAAGGTCCACTGGCCAGGAACTGTTATATCTCTCTTTTTTTGCATAGCAGCAAGGACACTGTTGGTACCGAAACAATTTTTAAAACACCATTGTACAAATAATACATTGGATCCAGACTAAATTTTCCAAAGGCAGAATGGATCTTTGCTACATCCCTCTTCACACTGCACCCTACTGATTTCCATGAAAAGCTGCTCCTGGGGAACAGGTCATCCGGAGGAATTATCAGATCTGCTTTGATAACCAATATTTACATTGTATTTACTAAACAAGTGTGTTTGCTGGGTTTCTAAACTTGTAAAACAGGAAGCATCATTATAGGTTTATTCTAGACTAGGACTAGAAAATTTAGGATTTGAATTAGGACTGTGGTTTCTGTTTAAAGTAGTAGTTTTAAAATGATAAAATCAATCTTGAGATTTACATCACTTCACATGCATGCCTGAAAATGCATGTTCTACCCTGTTTTCATCTAGTCATTTTCCCCACAGTTCTTAAGTACATTATAGGATGGAACATCACTAGTATAAAAACTGAGGTCCCCAGCATGTCAAGTCCACGAAGTATTAACATATAATCTGGAAAGCACATTTTCAAACAAACCTATATGACGAAGCCAATACTATCTAGTAAACTTGGGCTGGTCACACACACTAAATAATCTACTTAAAGTGTACTTTCCAACTGGATTTTTCTGTGTGAACTAGCAAAATCCAGTTGGAAAGTGGATTGAAAGTGGATTGAAAGTGGATTATTTAGTGTACTAGCAGTAAAGCCCGTTGTGGAAATAAATACAACGAGATCTAGAAAGAGGCTCTGGGGGAGTGCTCTGGCTTTGGGCAAACAGTGTCATTTTGCTGTGGTGACCTCAGCAGGGTATAATGGCAGAGTCCACTGTTTTCTCCAGAGGAACTGATCTCTGCTACCTGAAGAGCAGTTGTAATTTTGAGTGATCTGTAGCCCTCACCTGGAAATTGGCAACAATTGTTACCCAGGACGAAATGGCTGGTTTGGAGGGTGGAGTCTATGGCATTCTACCTGTCTGATGTCCCACCCCTCCGCAAACCCCACCCTTTCCAGGCTCCACCCCTCAAATCCCCAAGAATTTGCCAGCCAGGAGTTGGCAACCCCATCTCCTTCGCAGCTAACCATCAACCTACCATTATCTGCCCCTTTGACTTCAGCTGACTTCCGCCCTCCCTTCTGCAGAGCAATTGTAATTTTGAGTGGTCTCCAGCCCTCACCTGGAGATTGGCAACAATGGTTCCCCATGAAGGACTGAGTGGTTTGGAGGGTGGAGTCTATGGCATTGTACCTGTCTGTGGTCCCACCCCTCCTCAAACCTCACCCTCTTCAGACTCCATCCCTCAAATCTCCAGGAATTTCCCATCGGGAGTTGGCAACCCTATCAGGATTGGCCCCAATATGTTTTCTCCCAAAGGCCAAAGTAGGTGACTGGACCAAACTAAGTTGCCTACCATCAGGCACTGAGGGGAAAGTAGGGGTGGCTGGTTTAAGGAGGGAAATACCTGGAGTTTTGGGGGGTGGATTCTGGAGAGGGCAGCATTGGGGGGGGGGACAGCTTGTTTGGAGGGTGGGGAGTATGGCATTGTATCTGTCTGAGGTCCCCCTCTTACTCCTCCTCCTCAGACCCCACCCTCAGCAGGCTTCATCCCTAAAATATCCTGGAATTTTCCAACCTGGAGTTGGCAACCCTATGTCCTTTCCAGGCAACCATCAGCCTAACCTTTATCTGCCTGTCTGTCTTCAGGTTTACACCCCCCCCCCCAGCCTCTGCCTAGGGAAAGGGCAGTCTTTCCCTGCAGTGGGAACCAAAGCAGCTGACATCATTCTCCTCTCCCCCGTATGATCCGCACAACTATCCTATGAGGTATGTTATGGTTGAAAGTGTGTGAATGGTCCATAGTCCCCCAGGCAGCTTTTAAAACATGAACCTGGGACCTGCACACCATCTGTGGCAGTAATGGGGTGACTGCTGGCACCTTTTCCTATCATTTTTTGCCTTGAGGTATTCTGCTTGTGGTGTGATCTGTCTTCTTTGTGGTGTGGCGTGATTGTGTTATTGGGTTTGTTTCTTTTAAAGGGGAAGTGATGTGTTGTGAGTGAGGACATATGTTACCTCAGAATACAGTAGTTCCCATATGCAACTGAAAATTCCAACTGCCTTGCGGGGGGGGGGAGTATGAGGTGTGGAATGGAGTGAAGTCCAAACAGCTTCCTTATGCAAAAGACCTTGAAGGTTCCATATGCAACTGACATTCCAACTGCCTTGCGGGGAGGAGGGTGAGTTTGAGGTGTGGAATGCAGTGAAGTCCAATCAGCTTCCATATGCAAAAGACCTTGAAACGCTGGGCGGGACTGCACAAAGCAGCCAGTCAACCCAGCCAGCGTCTTCTGACTGACAGTTCAAGCGTCCATACACTAAAGGGGCCAAATTTAGAATGTTCATATAGAATGTTCTTACTCAATTATATATAAGGAGAGATGTGACCTAGGGTTGCCATCCCCCCAATGGGGCGGGGGTTCCCCTGATTTCCAGCCCTCCGATCCACCCACTGGCCAGCTGCTGGTGGGGGAGCCCCACCCCCAAAGAGCTCCTTGGTGTCTGGCATGCAATGATGTCACCCGGAGGTGAAGTCATTGTGCTGGGCATGTTGCTGGGGGGGGGCACTCTAGCATTCTGTCAAAAAAACCTCTATGGTACCATAGAAATTTTTGACCAAATGCTAGCGCACACGCCTGGTGACGTGCTTAGTGTGACGACGTCACTTCCGGGTGATGTCATTGCGGTGCACATGCGTCAGGACATCCTTTGTCCCCCTGCTGGCAGAAGGTAGGGACCGGGCAACCCTAGTGTGACCACAGCCTTGATGTTAGTTTTGGATATAGGAGGACAGATTGAATTTGCCTCTCAGTGATGGAAGCATGAGCACACACAAGGGTAGACACAATGAACAGATTATGAACTAATGTTACATACTAAAAACAGAAATACTACAGAAGCAGGCCTGAGGCCTTAGCAGAGCCAGTATGCACATGAGCACCGTTTACCTCAGAAGAGCGATTTCAACCCCTAGTTTCAGGGACCATTCAGAATCCACACTAAGTACAATATTTATCTAATCAAGCAAAGATTGTGTGAATATGTTTCAGTGGAAATTTGAAAATATCCACCGTGCATCTACCTGCCAGAGAAAAACAAATCATTCTAGCTCATTACATTTACTTGAGAAACAAAATGGCAACATCCATCCCTCCTCGCTGTTGTCCCCCCCATTGGTTGCATGACTTTCCCCCTGCATTCTTTGTACGAGAGCAAAGCTGGGATTCTTGCTGCTAAGATCT
>NW_015176005.1:23452-67592 GCF_001447785.1 Gekko japonicus
CTTTTGGTCCTATGCTCAACCTTCCAAACAAACCCACATAAACAAGAACAAAGTTATATTAAAAAAATCTTTATTTCATGTACCAGGATTTTTTTGTTATTTTCTTCTTTTTAAAATTTTTCTTTTTAACAGTCTGAAAAAAACACAAAATAAAGAAAATGGAGGTTTGTTTCTTGAACTGGTTTGAGCTGAACATAAGCAGTATCCTTGGAAAAATTTCCCCACCAGTCCTAGTCCTCACTCTTCTCCCCCCTTCTTCCTCTCGTTCTCTCTCACACGCACACGTTCACTCACACACATAAGAGCTCATCCGTCTTTATGCAATCAGGAGAACTCTACAGGCATCAAGTTCTCATAAGCAGCTTTGGAATTTCAACCAAAATACCATCCTCTGTCTATGCTGGAGTATAGGAACCCAGTTTTGACTCATTTCTGGGGGGCTGGATATTTAATCCCTTCTGCCCTTTTTTTATTTTACAGATTTGCAGGCTGAGGTTTTGGGAGTCAGCAGGAGTTCTAGACATTCACTAGCATGTGGGGTACTAATGTCACCCAAGCAGTATCTATGCTCTTTAGCCAGTACTGATCCATCTACTGAGGCCTGGGAAGAATTCATTCTGCCACTGCCTCAGTTTTCAACATGCTACTCCCCTACCCTGTCCTGGGAAGGTCTCCACTCTCCTCTGCAAGAGAGGAAAAGCAGGAGAAAACAGCAGTACCTGGGTGGGGGGTGCAGAGTATTTTTTTGTTTCCCCCCGATTTCCATTAAGTCCCAACAAGAGCTGAGCTGTGAGAAATGAAGATTCCTTGAACTGGAGCAGCACTAGTTTCAACAGGAAGAGTCAAGCAAGAGTCTCATGGGGCTGAATCAACTGACCCCTCTCAGCAACCATCACCCCTAAACCTTGCTCCTTCAAAGCAACAACAACTCTGGCATGTACAGGACCATGGAGAATTCATTCCATCTCTTTTGGTCCTGGTCAGATCCAAACCTTGATGCTAACTCAGTGCCATCCAATGTCAGTCTGTCTTGCTTGTTCTTCCACTATTATGTCAGAGCCTGTTTTCTCCATCTCCCAGTAGTAGCATTACAGAGGAAACTGAATTCAAGGAGGCTCTTGTTGCCCTCTAGCAAAAAGCCATGGCACCCAATGTCCCTCATGCGCACAGTGGTGATCTGGATGTATGCTGTGATCAAAACCTGTGAGGGGGTGGGCTGGGAAAGACAGAAATGTCATCTGTGTATGTATGAGTGTGACTCCTTTTTAGCTGAGGTAAACCAAGAGTAATAGCTGTTGAATCAGCAGCATACGCCTCTGATGAGGGAAGAGAATGGGATCTCAGAGCTGAATTCTCCACAGCCTTGCAGCACTTAGGCCCTCACTCCAGAATGAGAGCAGAAGGTTACCCCCCCGGATGAGCAAGAGGAGAATTTGGATCAGGCCTATCAGCAAAGCAGGGATGGGAAGCTGATCTCCTATACCCTAAATGTTGTCTCCTCTCTTGACAAGTGCTAAACAGCAACTAGGGCATGCCTCCACCTGAAGGAGGCCCCAAGAATGGGAGAAGCAACACATGCCAAATCCCTGCTTAATACTCAGCTAGTAAAGGCACAGGAGCCCCTTTCAGTTAAGGGGTTGGCAAGGCCTAGCTATGGGCCTGTGGTATATACACCTACTTTTAATGTCCATATGTAACAGCAGGCATAGTCAGCCAGCGGAGGATCAATAGGCCACTGGGGGAAACTCTGGGCCCATGGAAGACAAGACGCATGGGTCCCTCCTTCTTCCCTTTATTACAACCACCTCACTCCTTCACACAGTTGCTTCCCCGAGGGCTCCCACCTGTAGTTCCTTCTGGTAAACTTCCTGTGGCAGAGACGGGCAATGTTAAGGGATAGATATCTATATATCTATATATATCTATAGATATAGTACCGGGACCATGTTTGGTACAGGTGCAGGGCTTGTGTATGTGTGTGAGCCTGACTTATACATGATGCTGGCTGAGGGAAAAGCATTTCCCATGGGGCTTTGCACTCTCACAGAGTCTCGTTTAACTTGTGTTGCTACCTGTGCAACGCTGTGCGAGTACAAAATTCCACAGTGCTTTCGAATTTGTGGGTGAATCTGGCAAAACCTAGCCATGAATCCGGAAAAGGTAGCGATGTCAGGAAGCTGACATCGCTGAGCAGGCAGCAGTCACCTAGAATGTGATCTTCTTTTCAAGCCTGGAATAGAAAGCGAGGGAACAGCATAGTAGCTTGCCTGGGAGTGAATGTGAGCAGAGGTCTCCATGTTACCACCTAGTCTACATCCAGCGTCCCAACCCCAGCGATAGCAGCATCACCCTCTTCCTAGAAAGAGGTATTTGTCCCCCCCCCCCACTCCCCGGTTATCATGGCCGTTGGGGAATGCTAGCCACTCCAACCAGCTGATCAAGTTCTGGGTATTTTTATGTGTATTTTTGTTAAATGGACTTAGTTTCCATTTTCTCGTTAGAAGCCTCTCAACCCCTAAGATATTAGTTTTCACAGTTTTTTTCAAGCTGAGAAAAAAAAGAAAATAAAAAGAAAAATACTATCTGGCTTTCTTGCAAGTAAATCCACTTATTATATTTACATTTATTTATAGTTTGTTTTCTTTTATTAAAAAATTGCCACTCTTTTTATGAAGCTTTTTTCGTTTTGTTTTTTGCAATGTAACTTAACACCAGGGTAATCACAGGCTAGCCGGACTGAGCTGGTCAGCCTCAGCTTCCTGAGACCTGGAGATCAGTGAATCAGCATTAATCCCTGGAATCCCCAAGGACAGGAGAGTCACTGTTAAGCCCTGTGGACCAACAAGATCATGTTGAATTATTAGTCACTCCAGAGGGTTCGGTACATTTAGGCAGGCCACCATACATGTGCAAACAGGCATCCATTGCGACACCCAAATCACTGCATTTCACTACCGCCTGCCCCTGGAGATCCTCAGGAATCTGCAAGTCCACAGTGGGTTAAAAGTGAAAAGAAAATGTAAAATTAAAAAATAAAAAATAAAACAAACAAAAAGATCCAAAGAGCTGCCTCCTCTTCCCGCTTGGTATTTTAATTTTTTTTTTTTTGTTATTTCTCGGTTCCTTTTTTAAATCTGTTTTTATTAAATGTTAAAATAATGGTACATGGGAAATCATGCATTTTCTTTTAAATTTATTTTCTATTTTTTATATTTCTTTCTCTTGGTTTTTTTGAAGTTTTTTGTTTTTTGTTTTTCCTTTTTTTAAGCTTTTTGTTGTTTCTTTTCGGATGTTTCACTTAAGTTAGTTCTTTTTTTTTTGCTTTTGGAAGGTTTCCCCATGGTTGCTTTCTCCTCTCCCCCCCTGCCCGCCCAGACTGCTCCCTCCCATCTTGCACCCAATGCCCGCTCCCACCTTCCCTGCCCCCATTTTCAGCCCCTCTTGATGGCTTCATACAGGGGTGGTCCGGCGGTTGGCTGTGTTAGTGTGGATAGAGTCCTTGTTTTCTTTCTGGATACAATTGTGAACCTGGAGGAAGCTGTTATCCCTGTCTGAATTGTAGGTGGCGGTGGGAGTGGTGGCAGCCTTCAGGGGGTCCCTGGTCAAGGTATACATCGAGATCTCCGTTGATGGGAGGGTGTTGAACCCTTTGATCCCGACAGGAGAGGCATCCCTGGAGTGTGAAGGCTCAGTGGAACGGGAACTGGAGCGACTGCGTCTCTGATAGCGGTAGCGGTAGCTTGGTATGCGGGTGATGGCAGAGGACTGGAGGTAGTCCGTGGCATGAGCACTGGCACGCAGCTGTTTGTGCCGGTCAATAAACATGTGTACGGCCAGCACTCCCACCATCTCGGCTATAATGAAGGACAGGGCCCCAAAGTAGAAGGACCAGCCATAAGAATAACTGTTCTTCTTGGAGTCGCTTTTTGAAGGGTCTCCAGCATTGGCTGATATGTACACAATGATGCCAATTATATTACTCAGACCTGTGGACAAAGGACAAGAGAAAAGAAAACATTAGAAGGTTTCAGGTACACCATATATGAGTTGAGGAGGCCACATAGACACGCGTGACTGCTCTCTGGTGCTACCAAGATACTTCACCTCAAACCAACACAATTGGCAACTTTTTACAATGAAGTCTTGCAGAGTAGCATTCCCACACTAAGTTTTGTAGTACTATACCTGGCAAATTCCTCTATGCGTGAAGGTCCTGATGATATCTCTGGTCTCAGTCTCCTTTTCTAGAGTATCGTGTGAGACACAACCTAAAAGTGAACTGACAAGGCCAGTCACCATGCCAAAACAGGCAACTTGTGGAGGCTTCACCCATGGAAAAAAGAAAGGTCACGTGACTTATCCTTGACTGTAATAAATGCCTTGCAAATGACTTGGCATCTTCCCAAACAACAGCAAATGGGTTGCATTCTCTACAAACATCCCCATTTAGAGCAATCTACAGTCAGCTCAAGATCAACAGTATATCTTCTTTGGTGCAAATCCTTATCCCCCATCCCTTAGCAAAATGAAACCTAAGTATGCATAACTCAAATAAGAACATACAAATAGGGGCCTGCTAGAAACTTGTAAGGAGGATGCATCCCTTCCCCCCTTTGCTTCCTTCCCTCCCCCCCCCAACAAACTTCCCCCTCTTTCTTCTCCGTCCCCTTCTCTGTCAGCCTACCCCCTCTTTATTTCTCCCCTTCCTTTTATCAGTCAACCTACCCTCTCCCTCTTTTGCCTCCCACCTGTTCTCCATCAGGCTTCCCCCCCCGTCCCTATCAACCTACCCTCTCTCTATTTCTTCTCCCTTTCGCCCTCTCCCATTATCTGTCAACCTACCCCCCTCACTCTTTTGCCCCCACTTGTTTCCCATCAATCTCCTCCTCCCCTTCTCTGTCAACCTACCCCATCTCTGTTTAGGGTTGCCAGGTCCCCTCACTGTTGAGGCAAAGGGATTGGGGTGGGGGTGTTCCAGGGGTGGGTGGGTGTCACCCAGAAGTGACATTGCATAGGCAACACTCTGGTTTTTGGGCAACTCTCTATGGGTTTTTTGCCCCCAAACCAGAGCATCACCACGCAATGTCCCCAATGCGATGATGTCACCCGGACGTGACATGATTGCATCAGGGACGTCGCACAATGATGTCCCTGTTTGGGGGTGGGGTTTCCACCGCCAGCCAGCTGGGACCTTGGGGCTGGCAACCCTATCTCTATTTCTCTCCCCTCTTTCCCCCATCCTTACCTTACCTGTATTAGCTGTGGTGTCAGGAAGCTGCTCTGGGCTCAGAGTTATTTCCCTATCACTGAACCAGGCATGGCTCCAGGCCTCAGGCCAGGCTGCAGTGGTGATGGAGTCTGGGAGCTACTCTGGGCCTGGAGGGCTTCCTGGTTGCCAGTGCCACTGCAGCAGTAACCAGAGGGCCTCCTGGGCACCGGTGCCACTGTGGCTGGGCCCAAAGAGCCTCCCAGATGCCAGTGCCACCATGGTCAAGACTGGAGAGCCTCCCAATGTCTGCCACCACAGCTGCGCCTGGAGAGGTTCCCTGTGTCCTCCACCAACACAACCAGGCCTAGCGAGGTTGTATTTTTGGTATTTTTTCCCCATATGTGTATGTGTTTGTGCATGTGAATGTGAATGTGAATGTGTGCACCTGGAAGTCATGGTGACCTCTGGTGACTGACCCCTACTGGGGGCCTGGAGGATATTAAGAAAGGTGGCTGAAGAAAGCCAGCCCCCACCTTCCAACTGCTGGTATTCCAGGGGGTCTCCCATCCAAGTACTTGCCAGTCAACTCTGCTTAGCTTCTGAGATCCGATGAGATCGGGCTTGTCTGGGCTATCCAGGTCAGGGCCTTCCCAATGGTTTTTTTAACATTTCAGATTCAGGTCCCCCAAGTTTGCAGAAAAATCTGTTTAGCGTCAGCATGGCCCTGATCTGCAGATTTCGATATCTGCAGGTGGGAGCCAGACTTTGGTATTAGATATATAGATTCTCTCCCTGCTCACACCTGCCTACCTTTCCACCCCTCCAATATCTCCTGTGTGATTAATTTTAGAGTAGCCCTGCTGTGGGCTGAGGAATAGGGAGACAGTCAAATCACCATTTCCTGTTTTGGTTTTTTTTTTAAAAAAAAACAATTGGGGAGATCTTTTACATTTTTATCCCACCTCTCCTTGAAGGAGCTCAGGATTGAATAAAAAATTATCTACTATTACAGGGGTGTCGAACTCATTTCTTATGAGGGCCAGATCTGACATAAATGAGACCTTGTTGGGCTGGGCCACGTGTCTCATAAAATGTAGTGCTAGGTTGCGGATTTTTTTTTTAACTTAAAATAAAAACATGTGTAAAACATTAGCTCTGTAAGCTGCAAACCTACTTTTGATTTATTGAGATTCACCACAGAAATCTCATGCTCAAAGTTCTGAGTCTAGGACCCAGGTTAAAACATGAAATGGCTGAATAATTAAGAGAGTCTGGCGAAGCAAGCTATGATGCAGCAGCAGCAGCAGCACAACTGGAAGCAGGAGATGGCCATTTCCACTGAGGGCCTGATGGAAGCCCTCTGGGAGCCTGATTTGGCCCCTGGGCCGCATGTTTGACACCCCTGTACTAGTATATATTCCAGAGAAGTAGAGAGGAAGTGTACCATCTTCAAATAATTTTTAAGCGAAGTAAAGGTCTGTAAAAGGGATGTTCAGCACTTTAAAAACCCCTCAAATCCACATTCCACGCTGTATCCACAGTCACAAAAGACACACTAAAGTGTGTGTGCGGTGCTGTATTTTCAAATTTACAAATGAGTATCTCTTATGCATGGACAAAACATCCCTTAAAGGACACAGAAGTATTCTACCAGGGTTTTTTAAACATGTGGTTATTCTTTCCTCTTCTGTGCCCTGTCCTTTAGGGCTCTTGTCAGCTGCCGACAGGGTCTTGTTTCTGTTTTTAGTTTGGGAAGTATCATCCAGAATATTAATGCTTTGTGAACGAATAGTAACTATTCTGTTTGCACAACACTGTTGTAGTACACTATGGCCTCAAAGTAAAATATAACAAGTGTAATTACCGATACCACTGAGATATGCACTGAGTCAAATTATGATTGTATGATGTTAACTGCTTGGTACCAATTAGAGATTCTTTAATGTGTAAACTATATGTGATGTCATTTGGGGTATAAGACCTACTGCCCTTTCTGGTTATGGCGGAATACAGTTTTGGAATTGCTGAGTGCAAAAGCACTCAGCCCTGTATTCCCTGTTTCAATGCATTAAACAGATACTCATCTAACTCGTTGGACTCCGACTGTGTGTTTCCAATTCGGCATGGGAGCACGCAGACACAGATTTGTGTATCAGTAGGAACCAAGGCTCGGCAAGTGACTAATACTCCGACTTGGTTCTCCAGTTCAAGAGTCTCCCAGCCACTGCCCTCTGCTATCTTCTCATGGTTCCTTAGACTCATTGCATTGCTACTGCTGACACAGTTTTATGCCACCTGGTTAGTGCATCTGAGGTTACACCCACACAGCTGTTTTGTTCTGCCTTGACTTTCAAACTGGAGCAGTGTTTTTTGGAGCATCCACATGACATCGTCCTCCAACCATCCACTTTCCAGGTTCTCCTCCTGTTTTGTTCCAGTCTTTCCCAACCCTCCTTTGCCACAGTCTTTCTGGAATGGCTGCCTTCCAAGCAGGATGGATGGATAGATTTTAATCTTTCTCCACTTCAATGCCATTTTACTGCTATCTTCCCCTTCTACCTGCCGTCTTCCCTGCCATGCCACTGGATGGCTTTTTGCTAAAAACATTCATAGTTGCTATATCGCTATAGCGTGATAAAGCTATAATAACTTACCATTTTTTAAAGAACTGGCAAAAAGGTCTCTGGTGACACGGCAGGGCAAGTGGTAGCAACAAGAGGATGACTGAGGAATGTGCATAGGAAAATCTTGTGTAGATGCTCTATTGCCACTGTGAATGGCTCTGCATGGCCCAACTTCTGGCATGAACAGAAGTGATTCCATCTTATTTCTGGTGACACTGTAGCATTCAGCCAAAACTCTATGGTTGAACTGAAGTGTGAGACCTGACATCCCTGGTGGAGGAAAGTATCACCATCACAGCTGAATTATGGCGACCCCTTAGGGTTTTCAAGGCAAGAGATGTTCAGAGGTGGTTTGCCATAGCCTGCCTCTGTGTCACGACCCTGGTATTCCTTGGAGGTTTCCCATCTAAATACTAGTTTGGGCCAACCTTGCTTAGCTTCTGAGATCTGACAAGAGGCCTGACATCACTACCTCAGGTTAAATTATGACATGCCAGTACATGTTCTATGAAGTGCTATGACACTAAGGCTTGAAATAAAGGGGCACGCATTATGTCCTAAAGGCTAAAAGAAACCTGGTAATCCTGGAAAATCACAAAATCACACTTTGTTCATGTGTATTAATGCTGTTTGAAACTTATCCTGGATGGCACCCAGCCTGCCAAAGTTTAAAAATCCAATAAATGTTTATTAACAGCTGTGGCGGAATGGGCCTGCTCTGGCCTGCAGGCCCTGTTTCACCTTGCCCTCCAAGGTTTTCCCCAACATCTGGAGACACTTTAGTTTCTCTCTCCGGTAACCACTGCCACCACCTGACCTTTGTAAGGAATTGCCTGCTGAGAGTGTCAGGACTCCCAGCTTCCCTCAGGGCCTTGCCTCTCTGTCTCCTGCTGCCCAGCGTCTGATCACCACGGGGGCAATTTACTGCCTTGTGCGCCCTGGAGGAATAGCCACTTGCCAACTGGCTGCCTTCTCCCTGGCACTCCTTTTAAAATAGCATATCCAAGATGGTGGAGGTCTACATGGTACAGAGAGCCACTACCAGTATCAAAGGTTATAAAGTATTTATTAAAAAGAAAATGTTCACAAGCATACTTTTAGCATAGCACTAGACTGAGGAAGGGATTCAAAAGAAATGGGTAATATGCAGTTCTTCTGTCCCTCTCACTATACGTGTCTTATCAGATGTTAAAATATAGGACAAGCTCCTTAGCTTAGGATGTTGTAGATCTCCACAGAGTCTCCATTACATTGCAGCTTCCTCCAACTCTTCAGGCCAGCACATGGTTAATGACTGCCTCCTCCAGACCTGAGTTATTAGTTCTGACTGCTCTGATGGGCTCAGCACCAAAGAGCTCTTCCTCCTGGCTTCCAGGAGTTTTATCACCTCTTTTCCCCACCCACTGACCAGATCAGGCTGGGTCAGAGACCCTTTTCCTGGAGATTCTTAAGCAATTCCTTCCTGAACTCACTATTATTTAACACCTCCAAGTCTCTGTTTCCTGCTAGAAGGGAGCTTGACCATCCCATTGTCTAGACCTATTAGTGTTTGTATGAAGGTGGGGTGAGGTAAGATTCTGGAAAGCAACTGAACTGACTTCCTCCCTTCCTGTCTGTTCTCTGCCCAGAGCAAAAACACCCAAACAAAACAAAACCACTTTTAAACTCTGAGTAAAGGTTTTGCTCATTTCAAATCTCCAAAGAAAAATGCATTTCTTCACAAGGGCCTTGGTGATTGGTAGTTTTAATATAATAAATGCATATCTATGTATCTAATAGCCAAGGCGCCCCCCGTGTGTGGATATCTAAATCCGCACATCGGGATCACCTGGGGAGCAGGGAGATTTTCCTGCACATTTGGGGCAATCTCCAGATGTGCAAAAAAATCTGAAAAGTTGAAAAAATATAGGGGGAATACTTAAATCCCTCCAAAAGTAAAAGAGCATTCCCTGTGCATGCGCAGGGAACGGTCTGAGAACTGCCTCGCTGCTGCCACTGCTTTGGGTGGGGAGGTCGAAGGCTTCAGCCCTCACTGCTGCTGCCACGCACGGGGGGGGGGGGGGCTGGCCGGGCCTTGCCACCACGAGGGGAGGGAGGAGGTTTGGCGGGCGGAGTTCAGGCATCACTGCCGTTGCCATGGGGGGGCAGGGGAGGTTTGGCGGGCCCGGCGACTCGGAGCAGCACGGGCCTTGCCGTCAGGGCCAGGCAGGGGCGGGGGAGAAGGCTTACCTGCGGCGGCTTCCTCCTCTGCGTGGAGCTCTCCCCCCCGCGAGTATCGCGGGTTGCCGCTTCTTGTTTATGACCTATTTTGTACACAGACATCTTATGTTGAGGAAGTGCTTCTAAGGTGGGGATATCACTTTCCACCAGACACTATATTTTGTACCTGGGAAAATTCAATTTCTTCCTTAAATTACAATTGCTACTGCCCATCACTTACTGGATTCAATCTGAGGTATTGGCTATCACGTACAAAGCCCTTCATGGCCTTGGTTCATCATATTTTCAGGACCGCCTCTCCCCCATCCTCCACCACAACTGTCCTCATCTGAGCAGGGTCTTCTGCAAGTACTGTACTGCAAATGGACAAAATCAACAATGTGTCCCCAATTGTATGGAATGGCTTGCCTGAAGGGATTAGGAAGGCTCCCACTCTACTGGCATTCCATAAACTATGCAAAACTGAATTATTCAGGAGGGCATTTTTACACAGGTGATAAGGCTGTACTGAAACAAAACAGTTCAAAAATCCTTTGGGAAAGGGATAGGTGCTTTAGACTGTGCTAATGAGTATAGTACATACCAGCTGTCACTGTATGCATGACCCTACTATGCAATTTCGGCGTAATTGAGCATGTCGTGTTAATGTTTATGCTTTGTTTTCAGCTGTTCCAGATTTCTGCAACCTCAGTCTTATTGCATTGTCTATTTGATGCCCCATCCTGTACATTGTTTTGACTTACACTTTACAATCTGCCTTGAATCTTGTGAGAAAGGTGAACTATAAATAAATATGCTGTTGCACATCATCTTGCACATCAACACAACATGCAGGATGTTGCCTGCAAGGTCAGTGATAATGAATGCATGGGCTTCCTCCTTAATGGCCCTTTGATTCTGTGATCACGCTGATAAACCCTTAGGCTCCCACCCCCATCCTTAGCCTTGTCTCCACCTCCAAGCAGACTCCCTAGTCTCCACCTCTTAAAAGCTAATAAAAGTATGTCAGGCACTTTAAGAATCCCACTATTTGCACCATAATATAAGTTGAAGAAACACCACAGGATCTTTCATATGATGACCATATTTTGAAACTGAACCATATTGATATTTTCATTTTGTTCCATTTACAAGTTACCTTTTTAACGGAGTTGGAGGTGCTGTCTTGCAAAAAACCTGATCATGTATCTAAATTGAACATGTAGAAGAGCCAAGCTCTTGCAAGCAGACTTGGTGTGAACTCCTGGTCTAGAATGCAAGTTGTACACTATTCTTGGTTTTGCCATTTAACATCAGATACTTCAAAGAATGGTGTCAAGCATGAATTTGTTCTTGGTAAGATAGCTTTGCTTAGTTGCCTAAGGCAGGGGAACCCCAGTTTCATCTTGGTTCAATACATCTTTCCTCTTTACTTCCTGGCAGCAAGGAAAAAGTTATTATCTACATTCTTTGCAACACAAGGTGAAGGAAAATTCATTATTCATGGTTGCTATATTTGTGGAAATAAAGCACTTTTGTCCACCAATTCCCTTATGTAGTGTCTGTTGCTGTGAACTATTTCATGTTCCATGTATTGCATTTGGAAACAAACCTTGGCTATTTTTACAGATCAGCCCCAGGAAGAGGTTCAAATTTTGCTCTTCAGCTCAGATGCACAATCAGGTCCAGTCTGCACATAATGGATGCCCACCACATTGGGGGTGGACTGGCAAGTTAAAATGGCCCTGGAGTAGGCCAAGCTGAGTGGCCCTTGCAGCATTACAAACTCTCTTCTACAGGCACTCTGCAGTGCCATCAATGGTCATTGGCCCACCCATCTGCCTCCTCCTGCAAACTGGTGAGAGTACAGGAGAAGGCAATTGGTGAGTCAGCACTAGGGTTGCCAGGTCCCTTTGCTGTGCTGGCAGGGGATTTGGGGGGCATTCTGGGACATCGCCGAACTGATGACATCACCCCGAAGTGATGTCATTGTGTCAGCAATGTTGCATGGTGACATTCTGGTTTAAGAGCAAAACTCTATCGTTTTAGACCAAATTTACCATAGAGTTTTGCCCTCAAACCAGAGCATCGCACGTGATGCACCCGACGTGATGACAGCACTGGGACCTGGGCACTGGCAACCCTAGTCAGCACCGATCATTGTTGCCACTGAAGGATCCATGCCAAGTAGCCCCCAAGGCACAGAGAGAGTTGCTGGCATTTGACTCTGCTTGCACCTGACCACTAGTGGACCTGTCATAACCTCTGCCCAGCCCAGTGACCAGGGTTGCCAGCTCTGGGTTGGGAAATACCTGGAGATTTTGTGGGTGGAGCCTAGGGAGGACAGAGTTTGGGGAGAGGATGGACCTCAGTGGAGTATAATGCCACTGAGCCCACCCTCCAAAGCAGCCATTTTCTCCAGGGGAACTGATCTTGGTCGTCTAGAGATCCATTGTAATAGCAGGTCTCCAGGTGTCAACTGGAGGTTGCCAACTCTACCAGAAACTCCAACTCCGAGTCCTCAGGAGAAAAGACCGAGAAGGACCAGAGGGACCAGGGACGGCCCAACACTGCAGAGGTGCCTGCTGGAACATTGGCCCCCTTCCAGAGCCAGAGACCCCCTCCCAGAGCCTGCAAGGGAGACCTTGCTACTGCCCCCTGAAATACTCACCAATCCTCCGCTGGACGGGATGCAAACCTGGGCCCATAGCCCCACTGGGGATGCTTTCAGCATCTGCAGAAGGCTCAGGCTGAGGTGGCCCAAAGGATGTGAAGTGCTCAACTGGCAGCACACAACCTCACCCCAGAGCCAAGCAGTGAGAACAGTCATTGTTTGCAGGATCCTGGCCAAAGCACTGTGCAGCCGCAGGAGGGCAACACCTGCCGGCAGGGTAGCTGATCCTGATTACTTTCCAGCCTATTTAGCTGAGGCCTGGGAAGGCTGCCTTGCTGGATCAACTGGTCCACTAGGCACAAGAGGTGTTTCTGTCTACTTCAGTCTGGGACACTGAGGACATTCCCTGAGAAGTATAGGTTAGGATTCATCCTGAGATTTAATGCTATTTCTCCCTTGGGCTTGAATAAAGACTTTGGTTTCCTCACTCACTATAGATACTATTTGCTCAGCATGACCCACCTTTTGTGGACATTAATAGCTCTGCTTCTCCTATCTCACACTGCCTCTTCCTTGATTAGATCTGATTTCATGTTTCTCCTGTTCTGTTCTTCTGTCTAAAGATGGGGTTTTGTTTATTGATTCTAACTGGCCTCTCTCTGTAACTTCTCACCACTCCCATCTTTCTTTTGCTTTTAACTTAATGGATCTCCTATAGATGTATATGCTGTGCATCTGATGAAGCAAATCCACGCTCATAAAAGTTATATTGGAATAAATGTTGTTTGCCTCTAGGTTCCACTGGACGTCAAATAAACCCTTAGACTATCCTCCACAAACTTTTGCTGCAACAGAATAGCATGGCTGCCCCTTTGAAATTATTTTAGGGTGCAGCTTCGCCAGTGGATTTTTGGGCTGCCAACCTCCAGGTGGGGCATGGAGATCTCTCAGAGTTACAACTACAGACTACAGGGATCAGTTCCCCTAGAGAAAATGGCAACTTTGGAGAGTGGATTCTATGGCATTATACCCCACTCCAATCCCTCATGTCCCCCAACCCTCTCCCTCTCCAGGCACTCAACTCAGAGTTTGCACCCCATTTTTTCCCCAGACTATACCCAAGAATATACTGAGAACACATGGTTCAATCTGCACTTCATCCTTGGCAATTTCCCCAGTTAGAGTTCTGCTTTTGGGAAAGCAGGCAACTGAACCAGCAAGTGAAAAACAACACATACTACGTACTACATATCCCCAACGTTGCCTGTGTTCTTCAGCACACTGTCTTTTGGTGGTGCCTGGCCCTTAAGTGCCTCGCCTCTCTTCTACCAGGGCCGGGGGCCTTCTCTGTGGAGGCCCTGTCCTGGTAGAATGTTTTATCAGAGAACAGGCGTGCCCTGCGGGACCTTGTTAGCTTCTGCAGGGCTTGCAAGTCAGAGATCTTCTAACAGGCTTTTAATTAGTCATTTTGTGTGTCTTGTGATTCTCGTATTGTTTCCACTGGATCATTTTACTGTTGGGTTGTTGGATGCAGCCATGTTCAAGAGGAGATTTGTATAAGTTTTAAATTGTGTTATATATTCATTATTGTTGTTGTTGTTTATTGAATTGTATTTTACATTGATGTAAGTTACCCCAACTGGTCATAGCGAACACCCTTTTCCAACAACCAAAGAGGCAACTCTACACATGGACATCACCAGATGGGCAACACCGAAATCAGATTGACTATATAATTTGCAGTCAAAGATGGAGAAGCTCTATCCAGCCAGTAAAAACAAGACCTGGAGCTGGCTGTGGCTCAGATCATGAGCTACTCATTGCAAAATTCAGACTTAAACTGAAGAAAATTGGGAAAACCACTAGGACATTCAGGTTTGACCTATATTGCATCCCTGATGAATATACAGTAGAGGTGAAGAATAGATTCAAGGGTCTAGATTTGATAGAGTGCCTGAAGAACTATGGACAGAGGTTCGTGACATTGTACAGGAGGCAGCAATCACCACCATCCCAAAGAAAAAGAAATGCAAGAAAGCAAAGTGGCTGTCTGATGAGGCTTTACAAATAGCAGAGGAAAGAAGGAAAGCGAAAGGCAAAGGCGAAAAGGAAAGATTTACCCAACTGAATGCAGATTTCCAAAGAACACCAAGGAGAGATAAGGAGGCCTTCCTGAATGAACAATGCAAAGTAATAGAGGAAAACAATGGAATGGGAAGGACTAGAGATCTCTTCAAGAAAATTGGAGAAATCAAGGGAGCGTTCCATGCAAAGCTGGCCATGATAAAGGACAAAAACGGTAGGGACCTAACAGAAGCAGAAGAGATTAGGAAAAGATGGCAAGAATACACAGAAGAACTATACAAGAAAGACCTCGATGTCCTTGACAACCACGACGGTATAATCACTGACCTCGAGCCAGACATCCTGGAATGTGAAGTTAAATGGGCCTTAGAAAGCATTACTAACAACAAAGCTAGTGGAGGTGATGGTATCCCAGCTGAGCTATTCAAAGTCTTAAAAGATGATGCTGTTAAAGTGCTGCACTCAATTTGCCAGCAAATTTGGAAAACGCAACAGTGGCCACAGGATTGGAAAAGGTCAGTATACATTCCAATCCCAAAGAAGGGCAATGCCAAGGAATGTTCAAACTATCGCACAATTGCACTCATATCACACGCTAGCAAGGTCATGCTCAAGATCCTACAAGCTAGGCTTCAACAGTACGTGGATAGAGAACTGCCAGAAGTACAAGCTGGGTTTCGAAGAGGTAGAGGAACGAGAGATCATATTGCCAACATTCGCTGGATTATGGAGAAAGCAAGAGAGTACCAGAAAAACATCTACTTCTGCTTCATTGACTATGCTAAAGCCTTTGACTGTGTGGATCACAACAAACTATGGCAGGTCCTTAAAGAGATGGGAGTACCAGACCACCTCACATGTCTCTTGAGAAACCTGTATAAGGGCCAAGAAGCGACAGTTAGAACCGGATATGGAACAACTGATTGGTTCAGCATAGGAAAAGGAGTACGACAAGGATGTATATTGTCACCTTGCTTATTTAATATATATGCAGAGTACATCATGCGAAATGCTGGCCTGGATGAATCACAAGCGGGAATTAAGATTGCTGGGGAAAAGATCAACAACCTCAGATATGCAGATGATACCACTCTAATGGCAAAAAGTGAAGAGGACCTAAAGAGCCTCTTGCTCAGAGTAAAAGAGGAGAGCGCAAAAGTGGGCTTGAAGCTCAACATCAAATAAACTAAGATCATGGCATCTGGCCCCATCACTCCTTGGCAAACAGAAGGGGAAGTAATGGAAGTAGTGACAGACTTCATGTTCCTGGGATCCCAGATCAGTGCAGACTGTGACAGCAGCCATGGAATTAAAAGATGCCTGCTCCTTGGGAGGAAAGTGATGGCGAACCTAAACAGCATGATAAAAAGTAGAGACATCACCCTGCCAACAAAAGTCCACATGGTCGAAGTAATGGTATTCCTAGTAGTCATGTATAGCTCTGAGAGTTGGACTATAAGGAAGGCCGAGCGCCGAAGAATAGATTGTTTTGAACTATGGTGCTGGAGAAGACTCTTGAGAGTTCCTTGGACTGCAAGAAGGTCAAATCCGTCAGTCCTAAAAGAAATCAACTCTGACTGTTCCCTGGAAGGCCAGATAATGAAACTGAAGCTCAAATACTTTGGCCACCAAATGAGAAGGGAGCACTCACTGGAGAAGACCCTGATGCTGGGAAAGATTGAAGGTAAAAGAAGACGAGGACGGCAAAGGATGAGATGGTTAGACAGTGTCATAGATGCAACGAACATGAAATTGAGCAAACTTCAGAGGACGGTGGAAGACAGGAAGGCCTGTGGATCTGGTCCATGTGCGACTGAAGAATAACAACAACAACAACCCCAAGCTTTGCTTGTTAAGGGAGTGGTGGGGTATAAATGTGATAGCTAAATAAGATGTTCAGAGGTACCCATTATTACTTGCAAAGCTGAACTTTGGGTTCTGCATCTCCTGCATTTAATGAAACCTTAAATCTTGCTTTCTGAGACTTTCTTGTCATGGTGGCGATAAGCCTGGTTCTGGACTGTACTAATTCAGATTGCAGAGGGGGGAGGCTCATGTGTTTTAAGGCTACTCGGTACAAAAATATCCCCTGCACTTAGAAAACTAGCATGCCAGGCCACAAGCCTTCTTTCACACATTCAGTGTTGTGTGCAGGCATTTCTGATTTTGCATTGGCAGAGCAGAGAATGATGTAAGCCACTTTGAGCCTGCCTTGGGGAGAAAGGTGGGGTATAAATGAAGTAAATTTTAAAAACGAGGAACGTTCACTCATGTAAATCCCCATCTGAAGTCTTAAGGGGTACAGTGCAAACACAACTTGACTACTACAGTGAGAACTAGTCCCTAGACAAGATGACCCTACTTTCCAGAAATGCTCTTTCTTCCTCAGCCTAGCAGGCAATCTATAACAATGAAAAGCCGTTAGGGTCTTTTGGTGATGAATTTTATTTTCCAGTGCTTTGCCCTCATCTGTCGCTGAAAGGAAGGCTGTGGTCTCCCCCTAGGGATTAAAGCACAGCATAATTTTTGCATTATACTTCAGGCCAAGTACTGTTATGTCTGACACCTGCCCACAGCTCCGAGCCCTCCTTCTGAGCCCTCCTTAGGGCCGGGCCCAGGAGGAAACTGATGGGAAAGGTGACCTTCCCCATCCCTCCTGTGCAGCCATTGCAGCTATTGCCCTTCCTCAGCCAAACCACTGGGGACTGAAAAATGAGAGTTGGGGCCCAATTCACCACCTCCTGTTTTACTTTCCCCGTTTGCAAAAAAAGAGAGAGAGATTCACTCCAGGCAAGCCTGGTTTCACATATAAATGCGAGTGAAGCCTCCTTCACGTCTGAGATATTTCACACGTTCAGTTACAAATCAGATGGGACAGCAGCAGACCTGGATCTGAGCAATCTCCCTTATACATAAAAGCCGAATGGTGGTGGCACTTCTCTAGAACATTCCATACACTCCGGAATTGGTTGGCACCCTGGTGTGTCACTCAGAATCTGTCCCTATCCACTGGCTGCATTGCTTGAGTCTCGCCTCCAACATTCTAAACAGTTTGTTGTTCCTCTCCCCCCCCCTGTAGCCAGTGAGAACACAGAGGTTATTTGCATATGCAGCCTCATTGGCCTTGGCCTCGAAACACAGAGGTCGTTTGCATATGCGACTTGATTGGCTTTTGCCTCTAACATTCTAAACAGTTTGCTCTTCTGAGGTAAAATGTGTCCATCTCCAGGTGAGGGCTGGAGATCACTCAGAATTACAACTGCTTTCCAGATGGCAGAGATCAGTTCCCCTGGAGAAAATGGTGGGCTCTGTATCCTGATATGCTGTTGAGGTGGCCCCCGTATGACAGCCAATGTGACTAGCAGTCAGGGCTTCAGAGCACGGGAGAGACTGCAGGTGTGTGGGGGGTGGAAAGCTGAAGAGTGAGGGGGAAATAAAGGTAGGTTGATGATTGGCTGGGAAGGAGCTAAGGTTGCCAACTACCAGGTGGGAAATTCCTGGAGATGTGAGGGATGGAGCCTGGAGAGGGTGAGGTTTCAGGAGGCGTGGGACCTCGGACAGGTACAAAGCCATAGACTCCACCCTACAAACCAACCATTCCCTTCTGGGGAACCATCGTTGCCAATCTCCAGGTGAGGGCTGGAGATCACTCAACATTACAACTGTTCTTTAGGTAGCAGAGATCAGTTCCTCTGGAGAAAATGGTGGACTCAGTGTCATTATACCCTGCTGAGATCACCACAGCAAATTGACACTGAGTGTCCAAGACCGGAGCACCCGCCCAGAGCCTCTTTCTAGAGATCGTTGTATTTATTTCCACAACGGGCCTTTTTCCTAGTCAGATATAATCCCCATCCCCAAGATTTTTATGTTACTGGGGCAGACTGTGGTTTCAACAAAGGGGTTGCCAACTCCAGGGTGGGAAATTCCTGGAGATTTGGGGAGGAACCTGGGAAGGGCAAAATTGGGGAGGGGAAGTGGCTCAGCTGGGGTGTTATTCCATGAAGACTGCCCTCCACAGTTACCATCTCTAGTCTGGAGATCAGTTGTAATTCCAGGAGAACTCCAGGCCTCCCCTGGAGGATGACAATCCTATATACCTAAACCGGGTTTGACTCCAGGAAGTGGCACAGCTGAAGAATGCAGCTTATATGTCCTCTCTCCTGAAGGGGTTAAAATCTACTCTTTCATCTCAAAAACATTCATTTGGTCTCCAAAACGAGCACTTCTCAGAGGCTCAGCACAGAGAGTACGTCCTTGCCTTCTCTCCCCTTTGCCCCTTTGTCTCCAGCATCCAGCTGTTCTCTTGGCCTCTAAATGCACTGAGAACCATCCTCACTTTGGGTTTTGTTCTTTGACACACACAGACACCCTGCTGCAGAGGGGCATCCCCCCCCTCTCATCCCTCAGCCCCCTTTACCTGCAGACACGAAGAAGATGCCGGCACTAAGGATGATGTTATGTCGGGTTTTGTAGAACTCGCTGGCTGCAATGCAGAGTCCACCCATGAAAAGCAGAATCACACTCAGGATCGGGAAAATACTAGAGGCCCTCACAGCCCCTGTAGTGAAGAAAGGGGTGGGACAGGGAGGGAAGGGGGAGAAAGAACAGCGTACAGATCAGAGAGGCAGAGAGGGGATGGAAGACAGAGGAGAAGATCGGGGAGGGAAGAAAACCAAGGGAGAGGGAGAATGGCAGTGAGGAGGGACCAGGAAGACAGAGCAAGAGAACCGAAGATTCGGAAAGGCAAGTGATAAAGGGAGGAACAAGGAGACAGAAGGAGAAGAGAGAAACAGAGTGTCAGCAGAAGAAGAGAGCCGTTACAAATGAACTGTCAACATCTTGGGTATTAGAAACAAGCAGTGTACTTGGAGCTGGGGACCAGTCAAGCAGCATCTGGTAGAGGTTTACCCGTTCTCCTTTATGCAACCAGAAGGCCAAGAGGCATCTCTCTTCCTATGTATTCAAACAGAAAGCGAAATCTAAGGGTCAGAAAGCCACCATTGGTGCAGGATAATATTCATGGTCTAGAATGGTAGCTGCAGTCAGCAGAAGTGCTGGGAACAAACGCACATTGTTTTATGGAAGCAGAGGTGGAGGGTTCACCTAAGGTGAGCCAAAAGACAGGTGCCAGAACACACATGTGCATGCCCCTGCACGCCTGCTGAAGACGACATCCATGTCTCACACCCCAAATGAGGGCAGTCTTGTGTGCCCTCCCTCTTGTCCAGCTCCTATTCTCACAGATTGCAACCAGCAGATGGCAGTAGCAGACAGGTGCATAAATAACATTCCACACAAATGCATACATGTATGTATACACACACAGATGTATAGTAGGTTAATTGTTATGGGATATGGGTGGCTGTGCATGTTGCAACTGCTACAGGAAATATAACAGTGCTTTACCAGTGTTTCCCACAAGCATGCTGATGTTGCACAGAGGGAGGGAGGGTCTGTCTCTTTACCACTTAGCCATGGCTCCTTTCTCTTTGCAATATTGACATGTACATGCTTACTGCGGGAAATACGGCTATTTCTTGCTTTGCATGCAGAATGTCCCAGGTTCAGTCCCTGGCATCGCAACTTAGAAGAGGTCTCAGGTAGTAGGTCCAGTGAGATGTTAGCTGTGAGTTTCACACCATGTGTGAACCCAATGCAGATTGGGACCATGGAGTGTAGAAAAAAGAAGAAGAAGAAGAAGAAGAAGAAGAAGAAGAAGAAGAAGAAGAAGAAGAAGAAGAAGAGATTGGATTTATACCCCGCTCTTCACTTGGAGTCTCAGAGTGGCTTACAAACTCCTTTCCCTTCCTCTCCCCACAACAGACACCCTGTGAGGTAGGTGGGGCTGAGAGAGCTCTTTCCAGAACTGTCCTTGAGAGAACATCTCTGACAGAACTATGGCTTGCCCAAGGTCAACCAGCAGCTGCAAGTGGAGGAGTGGGGAATCAAACCCGGTTCTCCCAGATTAGAGTCCACACACTTAACCACTACACCAATCTGGCTTAAATCTCCTCCCCCAGTTTTTCCAACCTAAATTGGCCCAGGAGGGTGCTATTGGCTTCACTGGGAAACTTTTGCAGCCCCCAGTAGGATTAGTAGCCCCTGTTTCAGATCAGGAAAACAGCATGGGGGAGCAAGGCTCAACTCCTTGCTTTGGTCCCAGTTCAGATTGGGTCCCTGCACACTTTGGAACTGAGTTCTTAGTGTGGATCTCACAGCTGACACCTGTCTGAAACTCCTCAGGGCAGACCTGGGGGAAATATGTGAAAAACATAACTTGTAGTTAATAGAATGCGACCCCACAGCAACATCTGGGAATCATGCTGCGCCCGTCCCCCATCTGTCCCTTCCGCCGAAAAAGCGCACCAAAAAAGAACCACCTAACCGGGTGGTTCAATCGAAAGGGCCGCGGCAAGTGCGGCCGTGGGATCGGCGGCGCGTCCTTGCGCCGGTGCATCCCTGGCCGAACTGCGCATGCTCGAGCATGCGCAGTTCGGGAGCCTCCCCCTCCCCCTCGTCTCTTCCTCCCTGGCATCTGATCGTGCCGGGGAGCAATGGCGCGCGGCTCACGGGATCCGTGGGATCCTGCCTGCAGCGTCTCTATTTTGGTGCGGCTCTAATTAGCCGCACTTTCACCAGTGTTTTCCCTGCCGTGTGGCAGGGGCCATAGTTATCATTTTCTAATGTCCTTGATTGTTTGTAAAAAGGATGAATATATTCAATGTATAAAGACTAATCAATGTGTTTTTTTAAAAAATGATGTCTAATGATGATAGAAATTATCACATCTCTCCCCTTTGGGAAAAAAAATCCAGTATTACTTCTGACTTGTCCTCATAATCTTATGTCTCTAGATGTCATTTCTTTCCAGGTTCTGCATTCCATTTAGATAACCAGTACTGCTAATTAACAGGAACATATTCCATAATGCAGTAATGTCAAGTGTTGGGAAAAGAAAACAGCTTCCCAGCTTGAGAGGAAAACATAATTCTGAGACTACTGAAACCCTGTCTAAACAGGACATTTTATAACATGACTGAATGTGAGGTGATGTCTAACTAGAGTACCTGCCACATCTGTTTATTGTTGCAAACATTAATGTGTGTTATACCATCTAAAGGATTTTAAAAATTTCCCTAGAGCTCTGAAGGACTTATCCTTATAATTGCAAGCTTTCTAAAGAAAGCTGTAGAAAGTAGTACTTTGAAAGGAGACCCATAGATACAGACAGCCAGATAGCCCCCATTCTTTTGGATGGTTTGTAATGAGAACTCTATGGCCAGCTGATCCTGAAAGCTTCATTCCTTGGGAGTATAATGTAAAAGTTCTAACAGCCATGGGCCAGAAAGATGATAGGAAATCACCACAGAATTGTTCAGATTCCTGAGGTGGTAAATGTATGTTGTAAGTCTTTTGAATTAAAGAATGCATCACATGAAAAGAGAAATGTCCCTGTGATGCCTATATTGTCTACGCTAAACACAGATAATTTTACCTGTTAAGCTGTCACAATGATTATGTGGAAAATGTCATGGCTGCACAGAGGGTATCTCCTAGATCTGGGTGAAGAAGAGGGCTTAGCTATACATAGGCCTGTGGATGTACATTTGTATCTGCTATGTGATGCTCGTCTGGACCCCACTGAAATGTGTGGATATAACGTTTGGTGTGAACAGGAATGACAATCCCGTGTGAGGCCTCTAGTTGTTATATGTGGCCTGCTGAGTAAGACAGGTGGACTGTAAATCATGTCTGTGTTAGAAGTTCACCTTTGGCAGTAGTAAATCTGGGTTGGAATGGAGAGAGGTGGGATATCAGGAAAGTATTATGGGAGTTCTAGAAATGCATGTGGTCTTCCTTGGGCAGTGCCAGGCTGGAAATAACTGACCTGCAGTATTTACAATAAAAAGGTGAGGTAATAAAAAGGTCTAGGTAATGACATAAATGCCAACAAAAGGTGTATCTATACCAGTCAAATCACATATAAAGAGGCCCAGGTCGCCTCCACTATGGAGACCCAGGTTGCCGCCACTGCCAGGTCTGCGTTTTTTTCATCTGAGACAGGCAGTTGGCCCCATATCTCACCCCCCAGGATCTGGCTACAGTGACCCAGTGGTCAGTTCCAGATTGGATTATTGTAATTCTTTCTACACGGGGCTGCCCTTGGCTCTGCTCCGGAATCTGCAGTTGGTGCATAACACAGCAGCATGGGAACGGACTTGGTCATCTGTGCAGATGCACATTCACCCTGTGCTGCATGAACTGCACTGGCTGCCTATTGAGTACTGGATCAATTTCAAGGTGTTGGTGCTTACCTTCGAAGCTCTATGCAGCCAGGGGCCTGCATACCTTCGGGACCGCCTCTCCCCTTATGAGCCCCAGAGAACTTTATGATCTGCAAATCAGCATCTTCTGGTGGTCCCCGGCCCCAGGGACATCCATCTTGCCTCAACTAGGAGGGCATTTTTGGCTCTGTCCTCTACCTGGTGGAATGAGCTCCCATATGAAAACATGGCCCTGCAAGACCTTTTACAGTTCTGCAGGACCTGCAAGACGGAGCTCTTCCGCCAGGCTTTTAGTTGAGGTGGCAGACGTCCATATTCTATCAGATCTCCCCTCCAGTGGATCAGATCTGTGTCATCATCTGGAACCCAAATTACACTAGAACTCATCTGTTGAGGTGCTGGCTAGAAATATGGGAATCAGTAATAGTAATTTAATTGATATATTTTAATTGTTTTTAACTGTATATATTTTTATGATGGAACCCACCCTGAATCCACTACGCAGGGAGGGCAGGGTACAAATCTAATAAAATAAAAATAAATAAATAAAGAGAAGAGCAGCATATCGACTCCATTGGATGCAAGAAACAAAGCTATCCAATAAGTCCCAGTGTAGTTTGGGCTGTGTGACAGCTCTTCAACAGGGGGACATTTACTTGTTTAAAAGCCTCCCTTTTTGTCCTTTGAGAGAATGTTCCCCTGCAAGAAATGGATACTACACAGCTTTTCACAGAGAGAGTACAGGGAAATTTTGAAGCAAGGTACTGCTCCCTTGATGAAGAACTGTTACCATTCAAAATGTGTTGGAAGAATAATAATAACAATTTTTTTAAACCCCACTTGAAATCACAGGTCAAGTTGCATCACTTTGAAGAGGGTGTGCGTGAGTTAAACTGTTGTGCTAAACAAGGTCCAAGAAAGGCACAAAGACCCTGGCATTAAAACCCTGCTTGGGCTCTTGAACTAGTTGAGCTTTTCTTCTTGAGGCCTCTCCTGCTTTTCCTTCTGCTCCTTTTGTGTGCTTTGCCAAGTACAAAAGGTGATCCCATTCACCAAGCAATTCTATTTTCCACCCAATTTGGTAGATTCCCCCCCCCCCTTTCTGTGTTTTGCTCAGGAGTCCAATTCTCTGTAAGGTTTCTCTCTGAACTTGGGTAAAACTGAAAGTTTATAAATAAAGTAATTCAAATAAATTCCTTATTTGCAAAATGAACAGGCACTTAAATATTGGGTAAGCTTTTTATACATTCCCTCCAGGATACATATTACTACTAAAATATAGGTATTTAGTACTTAACAGAGCCCATTGCTAGGGAAAACACAGAAGGGATGCCGCTCAGGTTTGGTGGACTTAAAATCCATATTAGATGAGCAAAACAAATATCTCTGGCCTTCCCCAGTTTTCTGGCCATATTTCAGATACGGTGCTATGCTATGCTAATGACTTCTGGAAAGCACTAATGAGATTTAACAGTGGGGAATGTCAGCAAATGCCAGGAGATGCTCATTGTCAGTAAATGCCCTACATACTGAGGGACCTTTTGAGACCATAGGTGTGTCCCGCCATTTTCCTTTCTCATATATCATTAATTAACCCAACACACACAAAAACCGTAGTCTTGGGGCATCAACATGAGGGCTTTCCTGGTCTAGTTTTGGCAGGCTGGGAAAAGTCCCTCAGTGGATATTATACAACAACAAGGAAGTCTATGCAAACTACTTAATTGTTTTAATTTAATTTTCACATTTATATTCCGCCCTCCCTGCGAACGGGCTCAGGTTGGAGTACAATCAAAACTTAGGCCTTATGGCATAACAACAACAACAAAATACTACTACTACTACTACTACTACTACTACTACTACTACTACTAATTTAAAACTAGGTTGTGGATTTCTGCAGTCACAGAGAGGAGCATATGCTTAATTCTACACATATTGAAGGTACCTGAACATAAGCCCTTCTTTGAGCAGAAGAGTAGACAGAACTGAACTCTTTGTCATGTGTATGAGGCTGCTACTGGTGTGTGATTTGGGGCTGATCAGTGGCAACAAAGGGTGATCAACCTTGTGGGTACGCAGCTCTGTAAAAAAATCCTTGAGAAGTATATAGGCATGACCTAATGAAGATTCCCTCCAAGTATGATGTAGTGGTCATAGTGTTGGAGTAGTGTTGGAATCTGGGTGATGTCATATGAGAGACTCAGATTCAAATTCCCACTCTGCCATGATGCCACTTGGAAGTGACATCATCATATTGTCGCCATTGCGCTGCAACATTCTAGTTTTGGGGCAAAACTCTATGGTAAAAATCAGCTACAAACCATAGAGTTTTGCCCCAACACTAGAGTGTCACCCCCCCAACGTCAACAATGTGATGATGTCACTTCTGGGTGAGGTCATCACACCCCACACACGAAGCACAGAGGGCAGAAGACCCAGGAACAGATGAAGGATCACCCCCACCGGCTGCCAGGTAGGACCTGGCAACCATAGGGGAGAGAACATTGTGGGGCAGCCACCACTGGTGACAACACAACTTCCAGGAACCACTGGGAAATCAATGACAAAACTGCAGAGTTTCCAGTGATACCTACAAAGGACTTATTTAACTAAATGTTAAATGTAAAAAAAGTCAATTGCCTTGGAAGCACAGAAGCTTTGCATAGTATCCCGATCCTCCATGTTTCCCATTAAAGGGATAAAATTCTGTTGAAACAAATGCTGCTCAAACAAAGATGATCTGCCTCCAATGGTAACAACAGAAAGAAATTTTGCTTACAAAAATAGAAGCATATCTTACATGAGATATCCATATAGGTAGTACATTTAGCTTTTTGTGAACAGATTAACTTCAGAAAAGTTAACTTGCTTCAGCTTCAAGCCCACGTAAGAGAGAGAACAGAAGTCCTATATAAGATGAAAACAGAAGGTAAGCAATGGCCAAAGAGGCTCAACATCTAACCAATGAGAGGGTGGGGCCAACCTGGAGTTGGCACCTTGAGAGAGGGAATCAGCAAAAGCAGCCCTTCCTCCTTGCACCTGCTAACAATTCTAGGTGGGATCCAAGTCCATCTACCTACCTTGCCAGCCCCCTGTTCTTGGCATGGATGTATTTGAGGATGGGCAGACATTTTGACAATCTCAAGAATATTAGAACAAAAGAGTAACGGTGCCTACACTAGCTGCCTTCAGGAAAGCATATAAGATGGCTTTAATTTAGAGATCTTGCTAATGGACTGTTAGGTTACTGTTGTGTTCTTGCAGCCTTGTCGCTTTGTGAGCTGCTTTGAATCTAAGGAGATAATGCGGGTAGACTTGTTTTAAATAAATGACTTCCATTTCAGTTAATCTGAATGTAAATACAAAGTGTGTGGGTTTGTTTTTTTTAAACTGCATTTGGTGTTAAATAAGTCCCTCACTCCTGTCCCTGGAAATGATTTCAAGTCTTGTAGCAGTGAGAGTTTTCATTGATTTATTGCTTGTTTAATTACTAAGAAAAGATAGAGTTAATCACTGAAAATCTTTTACATGTTGACTGCCTCATGCAAAACAAATGCTCCAAAGCTGTTTTGCCTCACCCGAAATCTCTGAGGGAAAACTCAGCAAACTAACCTGGCTGGGCCTCAGAAGCTTCCCGCCCTGAATCAGCAATACAGGAGGGTCTGCCCAAGTATTAAAGGTAAAGGTAAAGGTTCCCTTGCTCGAAAGCCAGTCGAGTCTGACTCTAGGGTTGCGGTGCTCATCTCCGTTTCAAAGCCGAAGAGCCAGCGCTGTCCGAAGACGTTTCTGTGGTCATGTGGCCGGCATGACTTAACACCAAGGCGCACGGAACGCTGTTACCTTCCCACCGAAGTGGTACCTATTTATCTACTTGCAATTTCTTGCTTTCAAACTGCTAGGTTGGCAGGAGCTGGAACTAGAGATGGGAGCTCACTCCATCATGTGGCACCTGGGTCTTGAACTGCTGAACTACTGACCTTCTACAGCCTGCAGTTCAGCGTCTTAACCACTTGAGCCACCGCAGCTCCTGAAACCCAAGTATTAGGCAGCCAATTTGCTAATATGAGGATGCAGCCTGAGCCCTCAATTTTTTAAAAAAGGGGAACTAAGGGTCAAAGTAGATATGAAATTGGTAGCCATGTTTTTCTACTCATGCAGAAACCCAGTAGCACCTTAGAGACTGAGAACATTTATTCCAGCGTGTGCTTTTATGAGCCCGATCTCACTTCTTCAGCCCTCACCTGGAGATTGGCAACAATGGTTTCCCAGAAGTAAAAGTAGTCTTTCTCTGCAATGGGGACCAAAACAGCATACATCATTCTCCTCCCCCCTTTTGACTTGCACAACAACCCTGTGAGGTAGGTTAGGCTGAAAGTCTGTGACTGGTCCAAAATCACCCACTCAGCTCCTACAACAAGAACCTGGATCTAGCAGACCCTGCTGTGAAGCACTGACTGTTACACCTAGGCCAGCCAACCTCCAGGTGGAGCCTGAAGATCACCAGGTATCACAACTGAACTCCAGACAACAGATCTCCCCCCCCCCGAAGAAAATAACTGCTTTGGAAGGTGGACTGTATGGCATTCTGTTCAGCTGAGGCCTCTCCCTCCCCAAACCCTGGCTTCCATAGACTCTACCAGAAAATCTCCAGGAATCTCCCTACCTGGAGCTGGCAACTCTAGTCAGGACTGGCCCCAATGAGTTCCTCACAAAGGCCTGCAAAGGGTTTCATTCCTTTGTCTTGGTTGTGTATCATGGCGAAACAGGCTCCAGTTTACAACTCAGCTGTTTGCCTCCAACCCTCGTCCCATGGGTGTATCTCACTCCTTAAGTTCGCTGCCCCCACTCATGGAATCATAACTGTCTTTTTAGAGGAACAGTGAGACCCCTCTGTCCGAATCTCCTTATTTGCAGATGGAATCCCCAATCTTTGGGGGATCCCTAGAAAGTTGGCAACCCAAGGGTCTGGCCTTTCCTTACTTCCCTGGGCTACCCCCTCTCTTTGGTATTGTGCAGAGCAGGGGAGACTATGTGGTCGGAGCACAAATTTATGCACTGCTTACAGAAATAATTGGTTATCGTTTACCTTTGGTACCTAAGGTGTTCTTATTGTTGTTGATGTTTTTAACTGTGCTGGTACTGATGGTATAGAATTCATTACAGCTTTGATTACTGTGGCTCAGAGTGTGTGGCAAATGCATGGAAAACTAAAATCCCAATACTGATTGTGGGCTAGTGCAAGAACACATGTTCTAGCCCAGGAGTGGCCAAACTGTGGCTCAGGAGCCGTATGCGGCTCTTTCACACATATTGTGCAGCTCCCAGCAGGGCAGCCCAGGAAGCGAAGGGGAGGCATGCCTCTCCGATCAGTCTTCCCTTCCCCAGCTCGTGTTCCCCTCCCTGGGTAGGCTTGAGCAGAGAAAGAAAGCAACTTGAACTTTAAATGTGTTCTCAAAGGCACCCCCCAACTTTTCCATCTTTCCACCTTTCTTTCTCTTTTTCTCTTTTTCTACCTTCCCTCCCCCTCCCTCCCCCATCTATTTGGTTTCTTTGTTTCTCTTGCTCTCTTTCTTTCCACCTCTTCTTTCCACCACCCCCTCTTAGACAAATATCATTAGCAAACAAATAAATATAATTGGAAAAATACATATCAATATCAATATCTGTTTTTACCCTTTTTGGGTTTTTTGGCAGTCTCATTTAATGTTAATAAAAAGCAAATTTGCATATTTGTCAATAAAAATGTTTGATTCCCAACTCCTCCACATGTGGGAGCTGGGTGACCTTGGGCAAGCCACAATTCTCTCAGAGCTGTTCTCTCAAAAGCAGTTCCCTCAGAACTCTCTCAGCCCCACCTACCTCACAGGGTGTCTGTTGTGAGGAGAGGAAGGGAAGGAGATTGTACGCAGCTCTGAGACTCTAGGTGAAGTATAAATCCAATCCTTCTTCTAGGGCACTTTTGATTAAGTTGACTTGTTTAACATTAAAGGGAATTGGAAAGGCTGCATCTAAACAAATGCACAGGAAACTGGATTTTATTTATTACTCAGGGAATTCTAGGCTTTCTGATTCTGTACAACCTTATGTATATTTTTTACTTATGAAAATTTAAAAAAATGTTTAAAACAAAACAAGCATGGAAGACATCTTTAAGTATAGTAGAGCTCTCAGATACACAGGGTCCAGAACTGTATACATTCACAACTATAGAACAATACCTAGTGACTGGTTAGCCTGAGAGTCTGCCTAAAGCTTCACCACGAAGGAAAACTTCAGAATAGCTACCAGCACACTTTTAAAAAATCCAGAAACGGAATGCATGAACACATGAAGTTGCCTAATACTGAATCAAAGCACTGGTCCATTAAGGATTGTCTACTCAGTATTGTCTACTCAGACTGGCAGCAGCTCTCCAAGCGTCTCAAGCAGAGGCCTTTCACATCACTTACATCCTGGTACTTTTTAAACCGGAGGTGCCAGGGATTGAACTTGGGACCTTCTGCATGCCAAGCAGATGATCTACCACTGAACCACAGTTCTTTCCCTCTTACTCTGAGGCCTGAAATCCCAGTTATTTAATCCATGATTAAACTAACGTCGAAGATAGGTATTTTAATTTGTATTTGTTCTGATCATATTACTAAACTTATTCTAAAAATAAAACATTAAGGTGCTTCCTATGGGTCAAGGACAAGTAGGAGATTTCGACTTGCATCCTTACTCTGAATTTTGAGGCAGGAATTTCTTAGAAGGTCTGTTTGCAAGACCTTGGATTCAAGTTCCTAGCAGCTTAGATTTAAGTATAGTAGCCAAGATCCTGTAAAGAACCCTTCTGAATCTGGGAACCTGCTTTGAGTTCAGAAGCCCCCTGGTTCAATCCACGGCATCTCCAGTCAAAAGATCACAATTACCAGCTGTTGGGAAAGATCTTTATCTGCCTGAGACTCCGGAAAGCTTCTGCTGCTAGTCAGAGGAAACAATACTGAACTACATGGCTCAATGGTTTGCCTTGAAACAAAAGGCAGCTTCATGTGTTCCTAAGCTGGTTAATTGTAACGCTTACTAATGTCCAATGTTAAGTTTGCTTGAACATTTTGCTGCACAAGTCTTTGCAAGCTTATTTGCATGTGCTAATTATTCAAAACAAGGAAAAATGAGAACCCAATACACAGAAGCTATGCATTTTTAATACAAGAACCTAGTCCTGCATGCTGTTACTGACAGTGGCCAACCAGATGCTCACCAATGCACAGTCTTTTCCTTTTGCTTCTACCCAGTATATTTTACTTAGAAGAGGGGTGTGCAGCTCAGACAGCTACAGGGGCCAGAATGGATCTTGACTAGAGCTGAGTGGGCCACCCCATAACAACACCAGGCCCTGCCCCACACAGTAATGGCACGGAAATACATTTGCTGCCGCTGCTTCTTCTCCTTCTCCTTCTCCTTCTTCTTCTATTTGCTTATTTATTCCTATATTCATTGTTCAGCCCTCCAAAATAGAAGCGCTGCAGGGGCCAACTTTGGCATGCTGGCCCTAACTCTCTCAGCCTCACCTACCTCACAGGGTGTCTGTTGTGGGGAGGGGAAGGGGAAGGACTCCTTTGGGTAGTGAAGGGCGTGGTATAAATCTAATCTTCTTCTGAATGTATTCAGCTTGGAATGGTAACATCTGGTAAATCTGAACCAATGTCATACTGTGTAGTTAGCAGGGGTCTTTTGGGGCCGGAGCACTGCTCCGGGAGCCCAGGCGCCGGAGGCGGTGGCAGCAAGCCCCGCCCCCAGCTCCCCACGCTGTGGCCCCCTGCTGCCACCCTGGGCCAGCCCCGGAGCGCTGCATCCCTGGGAGGCCAGAAGAGCCTCCCGCAGCCTCCCAGGGCCAGTGCCGGAGCGCTGCATCCCTGGGAGGCCAGAAGAGCCCCCCCGCCACCTCCCAGGGCCAGCGCCGGAGCACTGTGTCCCTGGGAGGCCAGAAGAGGCCCCCCAGTGCTTCCCAGGGCCAGCGCCGGAGCGCTGTGGCCCTGGGAGGCCAGAAGAGGCCCCCGCCTCCTCCTGGGGTAAGTGAGGGATCCGTGGGGGGGTGGAGACTTGATGGGGGGGTGGGAGAGCCTCCCCCATCTCTTTGCCCTCTTTCTTTCCCTCCTTTTCTTCCCCTTTCCCTTTCCCTCCTTCCCTTCTCACTCTTTCTTTCTTTCCCTCCTTTCATTCTCTCCTTTTCCTCTTTCCTTCCTTCTTCCCTTCTTTCTCTTTCTTTCCCTCCTTCTTTTCTTCTTTCTTTCCCTCTTTCCTTCCTTCTTTTCTTCTCTCTACTCTGTCTCTCTTTCCTTCCCTCTTTCCTCCTTCTGCAGCCCAACTCTAGTGAGAAGGGGTTTAAAGTTTAAACCCCTCTCTCTTCGCTCCCACCCCCCGGGAAGGGAAGGGGAGGCTTTTGAATATGCCTTCCCCCCCTTTTGCTTCCCCTTCTGACATCACTTCTGGTGATGTAAGGGGGTGTTGCATATGCTAATGAGCTATTATGCTAATAGCCCAGTAGCTCATTAGCATACGGTATGTTAATGAGCTCATGCAGCTCTTTTTCTAGGAAAAGACCCCTGGTAGTTAGCCTTTTGAATTTAGGTTTTTTTATAGGCGATATATAACACCAGGGAAATTAGCCAAAATGTATGCTGGAATGTCGACAAATGCTGGAAATGTAACATACATGTGGGAAACGTCTTTCATGTTTGGTGGAAGTGTAAAGATGTGATATTGGAGAAGGGTTCATGAAATATTGCAAAAGATATGTCTGATACTGCTGTCATTTAAACCAGAAATGTTTTTGCTTAATATCATGCCTGAGGTAAAAGATAAGAAAGTTAAGCACTTAATTATACATATAGTTACGGCAGCAAGAATTCTTTATGCTACGTATTGGAAGAAATCAGAGATACCAACAAAAGAGGAACTCGTGACAAAATTTTTTGAAACAACGGAAATGGATATATTGGTTGTGATCACATGCACAATTAGCAGTGCCATAGGCATGAATGCCAGGCGGATTTAAAGGGCACAATCAGACACAAATATCTCGGAAGTGCCCCACACTTGTTTTGCTCCGCCGCAGAAGCTGAGTTAAGAAACACTAGGGAAACGGGTTGCTACGGGCCACGGACAGACTTTCCCCTGTGTGATCCCCCATTTAATCCCAGGACAGTTAGAAGCTTGCCCCTTGGCTTCTGGTTGAATAGGTGGTTAAAAGGGGCTGGTGGCAGCTCCTGTGTGTGGATTCTCACCCCAGGGTTCTGTAATTTTGTGCTCTGTTTGCCCTTATCAAAAATCCTTTGGTGAGACCATGGATACTGCCCTGAGTTCCTTGGTGGAAGAATGGGATATAAATGTATGGAATGGACAACAGAACTGTATGATGCATTTAGAGATAACTAATGATTAGTCTGTCCATGCTAACACTAAATCATGTGCTTTGTTTTCATACAATGTCTGGGTGGCATGATGCGGGGGGGGGGGCGCCTCTCCTGAGGGCATCTTTGTTGGGGGGGGGGGTGTTCAGCAGTCCTGCAGAGTGGCAGCAGCCTTGAGTCTTTTATAACATGGCCCTGCATTGTCAGTGGGCTACTTGCTATGAGCCTAACCTCTATTGCATTACTGTATTATATCGCTCTGACTGCATTGTTTTTAATTGTGTAACCCACCTCAAGTGTTAGTGAGAAAGGTGGACTATAAATGAAGTAAGCAAATAAGTACATTCCTGGATGGTTGCTGTCATATTGAAGCCCATCAGTTTCTGGCAAGTGAAAAGATAAATGGTCCAAATTCTAAACATTTGCACCATTATAATACCACTCTGCAATGCATAATACAACACTTTTTGGGATGGTGGGCAGGGGGTTGAGCTAGATGGTCTGTATGGCCCTTTCCAACTCTGTGGTTCTATAATTCTATGTTGCGCTAGTCAAGCAATCACCATTTCTTTCTAGGAACTGTTCTCTTCCTGCTGCACCACTGGCAGCCTAAGGACCATAAACTGCTTTTTACAAGACAACACATTTTACTTTTAAAACCTGGGTACATAAAGGACCTGAGGGCCAATGGTAAAATGCAGCTCTGGCACCATTAGTTCTGAATAGCACATCTCAAAGTTCTTTTCTGCATTCATTCAAAGGGTTTTTTTTCTTGTTCTGCACATGAGTTCCCCCTCTAGTGGTCAGTTCAATAAGTTGCTTTATTTCCCATTTATCTCCATGCAGTTTAAATCTGCAGGGAGATAAACTGGAAATAAAGCTGTTTGATATCGAATTGACCACTAGAGGTAGCTCAACACATGCAGAACAGGAAAAAACCCAGAAGAAACAGGAACTTAAACAGCCAGTAACATGAGAATGAGGAAAAGACCAAAGACTAGGTGACTGGGAAATGCACTGAAGTTCAATTTGTATTAATTGCAGAGAAACCCAGACATTTTGGTGAGCGTGTGCAACTGTCAGGTTTCTGTGTGCATTTCTGGTTGCTGTTGTTGTACCAAAGTCTAAATAGTCAAATGTATAATACTTAGGGCTAAGCCTCTGCCTTTTCTCCTAGTCTTCCATTGCACCTTTCTCTGCTGATCATCAGGACTGCCGATGCCTTAATCCTGGATCATGCCCCAGTCCATATGAGCAGCAGGTATATGGGACTGGTGAAACACCTGCGGAGGCAGATTGGGGAAGAGACTAGTGAATCACGATAGTCACTGAAGGGCATGGATTTATTTTGCATATGCAGGAAATCTTAGCTTCTTAAAAATATTGTAAGTATTTACTCTTTAAAAAAATGTAAATGAATTGAAAACCCCAAGAAGTTATGCACAAGAGAAGCAGGAGAGGCACAGAATGGTGTCTCTGGCAGAATGTTTTAAGGCAGACTCACAGAAGGGTTCCACTTGGGCGTTCACATTTTGCCTCCTCCAGCATGTCCATCCTCAAGGGAAATTAGTTTTGTCTAATGACATCACCAAGAAGCGAGGGGCACTCAGTGCAAGGCACACATGCTAAGTGGTTCAAAGGGGGAAAGAAAGAAGCTGTAGACTTACGGAGGAAATATTCTGCTGTGTCAGCTTCATACTCCGTGTCCTCGAGGAAGTGATCGATTTGCTTACACAGACCTTTAAAATTCCCTACAATACAAGAGAAGAGACAACAAATGAGAACATCAGAAACCGAGCCAACAGCTTCCCTTCTGTAATCTCGGCTTCCTCTCAAAGGGTTTTTCCAGAGGATTGTTTGTGGTTGTGTAATAAATGCACTCTCCATTTCTTGCAGGGAACCTGACAACAGTTTTATTCCATCCAGCTCGTCCCCCTACCATTCCATCAGCACTATTCTGTTGTTGCGGAATGCAATCCCACCCCCAGTCCCTCGTACAGTACAACAGTCAACGGTGCGTGGAAGGTGATTGTGCGAGTGTCCCATTCCTACTGACTTCTCTGTGTCCAGCAACACACAAAGGGTCCCTCTCCCTGCTTGTGCCATTGTGTGAGCTTTAAGATTCCATCTTTTAAAAAAGGATTCATTAGAGGCTGAGTGCTCCCTGCTGTACCATTCGAGCGTGGCGTGGGGCACTCATGCAGTCATTTCACACAAGCAAATAAAAAACCCAAAATTTCCTCCAGAAATACCCGCTCTTTTCCAAAAAGAATTTTTAGAAGAAGCTTTTAAAGAGCTTTGTGTGCCCTGTTTCCAGTGCTGCATTGCACATCTGCCCTGAAGGTTGGGGGGGGGGGGGGGAAGACTAGCTGTAGCTGTGCTAAGCGCAGCTATCATCTTGGTAGTAAAACTATCCCTCACTCCAAGACTTATGTGTATAGTTCCTCTCGAACAGGGTCCTGGTTAAGTCTGCTTTAGTACTAAGAATAAAAGATTTATATTTTGGTAATCTGAAAAGGCCCAGAGTAATGTGTCCACCCAAATCCATGTCTTAGTTTTACAAACTAAATGATCTACATCTACTTCCATTGCCACTAAGTATGCTGGATGATACGATGTGAGCACTCATATGGACAGATACATACACTCCATATTTATATAAACAGCAATGAAGTGTATGGCAAACATTCAAATATCACAAGCTGTGCGCACCCTGGAAAAGGCTCTGAGATTTGGTGTAGCAACCTGCTACATGGTTGCTGCATGAAAATGATAGAATTTCTGCACAACAGATATGACTACAACAGTTCATGATTGGCACACATTAGCCCTTTTCACATTACCACTCGACTGGCCCGATTTCAAGTAAAGCGGTACAGGGTTTCATACAGTGAATTTCCTTCCATTAATGAGCCATCTCTGAAGCACTATTTCAAACAGTGCTGCTTTTTTCCTGCTCCTTTTCGCCACACAATCTTCTTCAGACTTTAAAAAAAAAAAAAAAACGGTCTTAGGTGAGTGCTTTAGCACTAAACCGCTATAGCACTAAGTTGGTATAGTGGCACCATTGACAGAGCCAATGCATCTCAATTGTTTAGCTCTATAGCACTCACCTTAGAACGGTTTTTAAAAGTCCAAGGAAGATTGTACAGAGAGGAAGGGTGGGAAAAAAGCAACATTGTAGGAAACTTTATGGACATTTTAAACAGCACACCACAGTGATTCAGAAGCACAAAGAAGGGATTGTTGAAAACAGAATAAAGCAGTTTCCCTCAAAAATGGCTCAACCACACTTTGCCAGCCTGATGCAAGTGGGTTTGTATGAACAGGTAAATAAATTCTGCTAGCAGCTGGTTACTAAAATGGATCTGTCTGAAATGACAGAAAAAGTCCATTGGCAACCAGTTACTAAAACAGAATACAAAGGCAGTTTAAAAAGGGTCAATTGCATCCCCATAGTTCATACTTATATATATATAACCCAAAGTTGATGAAGGGAGGCCCCGTTCACACGCCAAATTTGCCACGGGAGAGCCACAAACGTTGGGCGGATTTTCTGGGCACGATCACACCGCAACATCTGGCGGGCATAACGCACCCGTGGTGTCCTGCTGAAAAATGCGTGGTTAAAAACTACCGGCACAAAAGTACTGGCAAATGGTTTGCCATGGGCTGCCGATGGACTCCATCTGTGTGATCGTGCTGGCGTGGCTTTTCCCTCTGGCCGTCTTTGTTGAAGCACACATGCTGAGGGATGAAACCGTGGTGTGCTGCTGACGTGTCTGATCGCATTGTGGCAGGTCTAATTGTGCCGGTGCAAATAGCCACACCTCCCCCCCCACGTTTCCCGGCACGTGTGGCCGAGGCTGGAGTTTGTCTAAACCAGTCACTTATCAGATGTATGGATGGGAGGCATAGAGAGGGTGTTCTCATGGTTCAGGGCAACATTCGACTGAACCTGGGGTGGTTGTACAGCATGGGGGCATATCGGTGTGGCTCAGCACCTCTCAGCACAACTCTGTTCATATAATAAATAAGGTGCTGAAGATGTTGATCGTGTCACTGTCATTTACTAAATACTACCACTACTCTACCACTGCTGCTGCCCTGACCTGGATGACCCAGGCTACCCCAATCTTGTCAGATCTTGGAAGCTAAGCAGGGTCAGCCCTGGTTAGTAGCAGTTGGATGAAGACCATCCAGGAAATCCAAGGTTGCCATGCAGAGGCAAGCAATGGCAAACCACCTCGTCTTGAAAGCCCTACAGGGTTATAAGTTGGCTGTGACACTTTCTGTCACCACCACCAGTGAGCACACACCCTGACCTGTATAGCCCAGGCTAGCCTGATCTCATCAGATCCCTCCCTCCCTCCCTCCCTCTCTCTCTCTCACACACAGACACAAAGATAGAGAGAGGTTCTGTTAAATAGTGGGTTCCATGGATGAGCAGGCTCAAGTCTAGCGATCAGCTCAACTTTATTTGTGATTTCAGCAACAGCGAGACAAGACTCCAGAGCCTCAGCTCTGTTAAATAGCATGCAATTGCCACACCCAAACTCCCAGTGATAGACTATTTACATAACGTTACTACTAGACCGGTTACTTTCAGAATCCTGGCAGGCTATTGTTCTTGTGCTCTAAACTCAGCCAGTCTCTGGGGTAATTGAATCAGGGATGATTCAATCCCAATACATAACAGGTTCACGGCTGCTTCGTGCTGGAGAAATACAAAAACACCCCCCCCCCCAAAAAAAAATGCTTCTGCTTCTTTCTCTGGGGCTCCTCCTCCTCCTCCTCTTTTTGGCAGGGGGGGAGGAAGAAAGAGAGGGAGAAAAAACAAAATTGGAGTCCTGTGGCAGCTTTAAAACCAAAAACATTTTATTCCAGGTAAAAGCTTTTTTTGTGCAATCCCACTTCTTGGGTGGGTGGGTGGGTGGGAAGGTGGATTCTTCTGACAAGTACAATGTACATTGAGGAAATTATTTTTGGCTTATTCTGAAAAGTTTTTTTAAAAAAAGATTGGATTTCTCTGTTCCTATCTGGATTTATTTTATTTCAAAAAGCCCCTGATTAGGAATTAGACCATGTGGTTTGGTCCTTATATTTTAGAGAGTGGAGTAATTTCAGATGCCAAATGATAATAGCACACATCGGTAATGGGACAGGAAAACTAGGTCTCAATTCAGTCCAGGAGGATGCATTGTCTTGAGCTTCATTATCAATTGCAATTCAGCAATTTCTCTTTCTAATCTGAAATTCCTTTGTAAGAGCACTGCTACTCTTAGGTCAGCAACTGAATGTTGTGGTTCCTAATGTCAGACTTATTATGTCCATTTATTCTTTGCATCCTCCTGGATTGAATTCTCCTGGATGGAACTGAGACCTAGGTTTCCCATCTCATTACCAATGTTGGTATCTCCACGCCTACTATCCCTCTGCATATCACACCTAATCCAATCAAACTTGCTATTGTCATTTACCTGCTATTGCCATTTGACACCTTTATAAAGTGTATATCTCTGGTACCATGTGTTACATTTTATAGCATGCATGGGCCTGGCCCAACAAAGTGACATTTATGTCAGATCCAGCCCTCATAACAAATGAGTTCGACACTTCTGGTCTAAGTCGTTCGTATGCAATGGGCCCCTTTTGCCTGCTAAACACCCATGCCCAAGGCTCTTATCAAGACTTACAGAAGTATTGATTTCTGTAGGCATATTTATATTTACACCACTGCAACGTAGGATAGCTGTTTGTATATCCATGCATGCAAATAAATATTCATATTGCCCTTAATAATGACAGCAAGAAGTTAAAGGTAGTGGCCATCAAAATGGCAAGGACAGAAACAATGGAAGGATAGTGGGCTGAAGCAAGGGGCAGCAGTCAGTGGATCCTGTAACTTGCTTTGCAATCTGATTTCCAAATCTGAGCCTAAAACTGGTATGACTCAGGCCTAGGGATGGCAGCCTCCAGATGGCACCTGAGGATCCCCCGGAATTACAGCTCATCTCCAGACGAAAGAGATCAGTTCCCCTGGAGAAAATGGATGCTTTGAAGGGTGGACTCTATGGCACTGTACCCCACTGAGATCTCTGTCATCCTCAGGCTCCGCCCCCAAATCTCCAGGAGTTTTCCAACCTGGATCTGGCAACTCCACTTGGGTCTTATCCAGAGCCAATAACAACAACAACAATCATTATCATCATCATAATCATCGTATGTCAGTGTGTGTAGTATAGCCAGGAGAGCTGAAGATTGTCTGGCAGCCAGAAGTTCTAGCTCTTTTAGCGTTATGCACCACTAGGTGGCAAGCTAGACTTTTTAAAGGCAGAGTTGGTCTGCCATTGCCTGCCTTTGTGTCACACCCCTGGTATTCCTTACTTGGTCGTCACCCATCCAAATAATAGCCAGGACTGACCCTGCTTAGCTTCTGAGATCTGACAGGATTGGGCTAGCCTGTGCTATCCAGGTCATAATCCTAGACAATGTGTCTGTTGAGGAACACTTTAACTACTGGTCTTGGGCTTGTGCAAACAGAAACGTAAAGCAGCAAGACCAAAGAAATAGGTTGGTACACTTTGGGGAGGAAAGTAAGGGTTTTCTTGGACTACTCTGAGTTCTCTTGAAAACTGTTACTGTCTCCAGTCTTCTGTCATATGTGCATCGGTGTAAGTGTTGTGGCTTCTCCCAAATAATTCTGAGAACTGAAGAATAGGAAAGATGCTGAGATCTCCAGACCTCAATTCCCCTGCCTCCTTAGGGACAGGAATGACTGCCAAACACGACTAAATCAGTAGTGTAGACATGGGCCTAACAAAGTTACTCTTCTGGAATTCAAGAGCTAAGCTAAATTAGTTTAACACTTTAATTATTTTGCAGCCAGGGGACATAGTAAAAATGAGAGAGTTCTTTAGGGCTCTGAGTCTGGGTATTTGATTCAACTGTAAGCAATTGTAAAGGAAACCCCATACAACCTTTGAAATATTTTCAGAGCTCAACGAAAGTTGAACCTGCTCATATCAAAATAGCTCGAGACACAACTGGTCCAAGTTAAACGACCCCACTATGCAGGTTCGGAAGGACTATATCACTCAGTGAACTGACCTGGATGGCCCAGGCTAGGCCGATCTGGTCAGATCTTGGTAGCTAAACAGGGTTGCCCCAGGTTAGGGCTGCCAAGTCCCCCCTGGTGGGCGGAAATTCCCCCGCCCCAGAGGCCTGTTCCCTGATGCCGGGGAATCAGGCCCCGGGGGGAACCCCGCCCCAGCGTGCACATCACAGGGAAGTGACGTTATGACACCGGGCACGCTGGGGGCAGGGCCACGGCCATACAAGGGAAAACTCTATGGTTTTCCCTTGTATGGTCATGGCCCCGCCCCCAGCATGCCCAGTGTCATGACGTCACTTCCCTGTGATGTGCATGCAGCACGCGCACACACACACCAGGAGCCACCCCGGAGTCCCCCGCCTGCAAGGTAAGTCGGACTTGGCAACCCTACCCCAGGTGATTAATATTTGGATGAGAGACGACCAAGGAATCCCAGGGTTGCTATGCACAGGAAGGCAATAGCAAACTACCTCTGAATGTCTCTTACCTAGAAAACCCTACGGCAGTGATAGCGAACCTTTTAGAGACCGAGTGGCCAAACTGCGACCCAAAACCCACTTATTATCGCAAAGTGCCAACACGGCAATTTAACCTGAATACTGAGGTTTTACTTTAGAAAAAAACAACTCCTACATTAACTTAAGATGATCCAAACAAAGTAAGGAAAGCAATCCCAAATGCTTTCATTTACTTAAAATTATTTGGCAGAGAATTCAACACTTTAATGATGGTCTGGGCCTGGCTGGGGCGATGGCACGCGTGCCCACAGAGAGGGCTCTGAGTGCCACCTCTGGCACCCGTGCCATAGGTTCGCCACCACTGCCCTACGGGGTCGCCATGAGTCAGCTGTGGCTTGACGGTACTTTCCACACACATATATATCTCATCACAACTAACATATTGAAGATATTGGTGTGCAGCAGCCCAACATCTGGATAATTTTCTTTATGCCAGCACAAGCATTTTTAAAAAAATTATATTGGCATGAAGAAAGTTGCCTGACCTGAGCAAAGAGCAGCATCTACGATTGTCAACCTCTGGGTGGGACTTGGAGAGCTCTTCGAATTACAACTGATCTCCAGACTCCAAAGAGCAGTTCCCCTGCAGAAAACTGCTGCTTTGGAGGGTGGACTCTGAGGCTGTGGCCCCTTTTCCCCAGACCCGATCTCCAACTATCCTGGAATTTTCCAACTCAGAGCTGGCAACCCTAGTAGTAGCAGCAAATAAATCCTTTGCCACATGTAGCAATTTAAAGCAGCCTCCAGGTGTCAGCTCTTTTATATGCACCAGCCCCTACTTGTGTACTGAAGAAACTGGTGGCCATTTTGTAGAGCTGACAACCAGTGACTGAAGTGTTCAGCCTATGCTTCACTGGCCAAACAATAAATGACTGTTTAAAGGGTATGTGACATCAACAGTGAATCATGGTATTGAAACCTAAGTCAACTTCCTCTACATACACTGATTCAGCTCCATTATACTTTGTATAGCTGGATAAGGCAAAAGTTGGCCAGTCATGTGGAAAGATTACCTCCTGCTTGTTCACATCCTACTCTGCCCTATACTTCCCCCTGCATCATCCATATAATATATCCAGAATTTTAATCTGTTTATTTTAGTACCGATAGCGATTGCTGTGTAACACATGTTGTGGCTGTGCGCTAGCAGAGCTGCTGTTAAGTCCCATTTCACCACTACTTTGTTGGAGCAGCAACCCTACAGAGATCATCCAAGGTCACACAGAATGGAATGGAATGGAATGGAATGGAATGGAATAGAATAGAATAGAATAGAATAGAATAGAATAGAATAGAATAGAATAGAATAGAATAGAATAGAAGTTGTTGTCAATGGCATTTCATCTGAATGGAGGGAGGTGCCCAGTGGGGTACCACAGGGCTCAGTTCTGGGCCAAGTACTTATTTTCATAAATGATCAGGATGAGGGTGTGGAGGGGCTACTCATTACATTTGCAGATGACACCAAATTGGGAGGAGCAGCAAACACACCAGAAGAAAGAGATAGATTTCAATGAGATCTGCACAGAGTGGAAAAGTGGGCAGATGTGATGCAATTTGACAAGGATAAATGCTGCATTCTACATCTGGGTAACAAAAAAGAAGGAACACACATACTGGATGGGGGATACACTTCTCTGTGTGTGAACAAGATCTTGGCGCACAGGTGGATCGTAAGTTAAATATGAGCAGCCAGTGTGACGCAGTGACAAAAAAGGCGAATGCGATCTTGAGGTGAATCAACAGAGGCATAACATCCAAACTGCAGGATGTCATAGTCACAGAACAGAACAGAACAGAACAGAATAGAATAGCCAGCATCGTTTAGTGGCTAGCATGTCAGTCATACTAGGATCTATGTTGTGTATTAGGGTTGGAACATTCCTGGACTGTTTACCAGAGACGGGCTGAGCTTGGAGCTCTAGAACAATAGCCCACCAGGACTCTGGAGGTGACCAGTGAGGAACTAATGTTTGGTGTAGTGGTTAAGTAAAGTAAAGGTAAAGGTTCCCTTGCTCGAAAGCCAGTTGAATCAGACTCTAGGGTTGCGGTGCTCATCTCTGTTTCAAAGCCAAAGAGTCAGCGCTGTCCGAAGACGTTTCCGTGCTCATGTGGCCGGCATGACTAAACACCAAGGCGCACAGAACGCTGTTACCTTCCCACCGAAGTGGTCCCTATTTATCTACTTGCAATTTCTTGCTTTCGAACTGCTAGGTTGGTTAAGTGCCTGGACTCTAATCTGGGAGAACCGGGTTTGATTCCCCACTCTTCCACTTGCACCTGGCTGGATGACCTCGGGCAAGCCGTAGTTCTGATAAGAGCTGTTCTTGAAAAAAGAGAAGTTTCTGTTAGAGCTCTCTCAGCCCCACCTTCCTCACAGGGTGTCTGTTGTGGAGAGGGGAAGGGAAAGGAGTTTGTAAGCCGCTCTGAGACACCTTTGGGTAGTGAAGGGGGGGGGGTATAAATTCAATCTCTTCTTCTTCTAAATAGCCTGTCTTGGGAGCTGGGTGTGTTTGGGTGTGGGTTTTGCATGCTATTTAAACAGGGCTGCTGCCCAGGTGTTTTAGTCTTGTTCCTGAAATCACTTGATAAAGGAGAGCTGTTCACTGCAATGCGTTTTGAACCCAGTATTTAACAATCTGGGAAACCCAGGTTTCCATCTCTGCTCTGCCATACAACAGAAGTTTGGTTCCTGACTCAAGAGAAACTTCTCCTGGCCACCTTGCTTCATGTAGTAGTGTCTGGAAAATGAGGCCTCTGTATCGGTCTAGTATACATATATTAGTCATAGGTGCAATGGAATAGATACATTCTTACATCAAAGTGCAGAAACTTTTGCAAAATTTGGGAGCCAACTTTGAAGGCTGGGGGCACAGAATCCTAAGTGCCATAGTGAGAAGAGATCTCTTGTACTTGTTGGTGATTTCCAGTTCCTCCCTGCTTCCTTTCTTTGTAATCTGGAGGTTCCAGGGTTTGAGATTGCCTATGAATTGCAGCCTCTAAACATGGGAGTCTCTGCTCCACTGATAGCTGAAAACTATACCACAAATAAATCTGTTAGTCTTTATGATAACCCAGTGGTTTTGTTATGAGAAGTTAAAAACAGCTGTCTGTCCGGAATGTATTTGCTTCAAGATGCGGCTGCTGATTGCAAGTAGAAATCAAGGGACTGAGGGGAGACAGCATTGGACTAAGGCTGAGGAGACCCTGTTCTAAATCCTCACTTTACCATGAAGCTTGCTGGGTGACTTTGGGCCAGTCAGACTCTCTCAATCAGAACCTTTCTCTCAGGGTTACTGTGAGGATAAAATGGAGGCCAGAGCAATGTATTCTGCCCTGAGCCGCTGAGCTCCTTAGAGCAAAGATGGGGGTAAGAAAGTGACGGACAAGACTGCCAGGTCCCATGCTGAGCCATAGGCACAGGGGGGCAAGAAACCTACTGTCGCCTTTCAGCAACATTCAAGCAATCAGGGATCAGGTTCAGATTAGGTTCCAGTAGCAGCTGGGTGCCTCAATTTTTGTCTCCCTATCCACATAGACACGTAGATCAATTGCAGCATTTAAGAGAGAAAATTGCTTGTGTCTGTGGATTCATATCTGTGTCCCCCCCCCCGGTATCTCTAAGGGCCCACAGCTCTGAGCATTGTTAGCGTTGCTACAGTTGCCAGCCTCCCGGTGGGGCCTGGAATCTTCCTGGAGTTCCGACTGGTCTCCTGACTCCAGCAGTCAGGTCCCCTGGAGGAAACGGCACCTTCAGGAGGTGGAGTCCGTAGAATTATATCCCTGCTGAGCTCCCTCCCCTCCCCTCCTCAAACTCCCATCTCCCTTTAGCTCCAGGTTGGGAAATGCATGGGGATTTGGGGGGTGAAGCCTGAGGAGGGCGGGGTTTGGAGAGGGGAGGGACTTCAGTGGGGTATCTATATATCTAATAGTGAACTGGCCCCCTCTGTGCGGATCCTTAAATCCGGACATCGGGGGCACTTGGGGGGGAGGGAGAGGTTTGTGCACACGTGGGGCAGTCCCCACGTGTGCACAAAAATCCTAAATGGTGACAAAAATTTCAGGGGGGGGGAACGGCGAGGAGCCGGGGG
>NW_015176005.1:67873-84176 GCF_001447785.1 Gekko japonicus
CATCCCTATATGTTATCTGCGCAGTCTTCCTTCTCTAAGGGAAATATGAAACGGTCTCTATGAAGTCGGACTATTAGTTGATCTAGTCCAGGAGTAGGGCTGCCAAACCCCCGGGGGGGGGCGGAAACCCCCCCGCCCCAGAGGCCCGTTTGCCAACGCCAGGGAATCGGGCCGGGCCCCGGGTGGAACCCTGCCCCAGCATGCACGTCACAGGGAAGTGACGTCATGACGCCGGGCACGCTGGGGGCGGGGCCACGGCCATACAAGGGAAAACTCAATGGTTTTCCCTTGTATGGTCGTGGCCCCGCCCCCAGCGTGCCCGGCATCATGACGTCACTTTCCTGTGATGTGCATGTGGCGTGCGCGCGCACCGGGAGCCACACAGGAGTCCTTCGCCGGCAAGGTAAGTAACATTTGGCAACCAGGGCTCTTTTTGTAGTGGAAAATTTAGGCAACACACCCCTAATGTAGCCAATCCTCCAAGAGCTTACAGTAGCCCCTGTAAGAAGAGCTCTGTAAGCTCTTGGAGGATTGGCTGCATTAGGGGTGTGTCGCCTGGTATGCAAAGGAGTTCCTGCTACAAAAAGAGCCCTGGGCCGCAACCCTATCCAGGAGTCAGGAGAGTCAATCCATACTGGCAGCATTTCTTCAGGGCTGTCTGACAGACATCTTTTCCTTCTACCCAAAATCCTTTTAAACTGAGGACAGACTGAGCCTGGGAACTTCAGCGTGCAAAGTGTGCCCTCTACTCACTTCCCTCATGAGGAGGCCAGAGCTTTAATGTTGACAAAGAAAGGGTGCAGGTAACCAAGCAGATGCCCCGCTTAAATTAGATTGGTTTAGGCTTGTTCCAGTCCTGTCAGGAACTAAATGGGAGATAGACACCTGTCTACAAGATAAATTGTTACATAACCCTCTGAAAACAGGCCTTTGGGTCATGGGGCTAAGCAGGAAGGTTTCATTTATAACTGTATTGTATTGAAACTATGTCTGGGAACACAAATGCCAAGTAAGAGGGAAAAAATAATGTCCTGGGGAGATAGTCTCCAGATGATTTAACCAGGGTTTTGGAAGAGCAAGAGAGAGCCCCATATGGGCCTGGCCCTCTGCCTGCGTTTTTCAACATTCATTTAAAAAAGAGAGTAAGTTCCTAGCCTTTTTATTTGGGGTAATATAAGGCAAAGTGTGCAAACAGTGCCGTACCCAATTGCCAGCTTGTTCCTGCTTGCTGCTGTTCCGGCCAACGTCTGCAAAGGCATTGGGATAACTGGCAAACGCTAGGCCGTTCTTTTAAGTTGTTTAATGCGAACATTTTACTGTACTCATTAATAAATTAAGTCTGCAATCTTAAGAGCAGTTTCTCAGGAGTAAGTCCCATTGAATATGGTAGGAATTACTTCTGAGTAGAATTAGGGTTGCCAATAACGCTGTCAACCTCCAGGTAGCACCTGGAAACCTCCCACTATTACATTTATTTATTTATTTACTTTATTCGATTTATACTCTGCCCTCCCTACTAATTGATCTCCTGATGACCAAGATCAGTTCCCCTGGAGAAAATGGCTGCTTTGGAGGGTGGACTCTATGGCATTGTACCCTGCCGAGGTTCCTCCCCTCCCCAAATCCCACCCTCCCCAGGCTCCACCCCCAAACTCTTCAGGTATTTCCCCAACCCAGGTGGGTATAGCAACCCGAGCTGCAATGTTAGGACAGTCTAGTAAAGGTAAACGTAAAGGTTTTCCTTGCTCGAAAGCCAGTTGAATCAGACTCTAGGGTTGCGGTGCTCATCTCCGTTTCAAAGCCGAAGAGCCAGCGCTGTCCGAAGACGTTTCTGTGGTCATGTGGCCGGCACTAAACACCAAGGCGCAAGGAACGCTGTTACCTTCCCACCGAAGTGGTACCTATTTATCTACTTGCAATTTCTTGCTTTCGAACTGCTAGTTTGGAAGGAGCTGGGACCAGAGATGGGAGCTCACTCCATCATGCGGCACTCAGGTCTTGAACTGCTGAACTACCGACCTTCCAGCCTGCAGTTCAGCATCTTAACCACTGAGCCACCACAGCTCCTTAGGACAGTCTAGTAATGAATAAATATGGACTGCAAGAAACTTTTATAAATTAACATGTTCTATTTGTAATAATCATTCTATAAAGTGCATAGTGTACTATTATTACATCCTTATCAGGTACATGTATTCAATTCATTCAGTTTAACAACTACCAGTCAATTTCGCATCAATATTTTAAAAAGTCAAGCCCCAAATATACACTGCAAGAAACTTTTATAAATTAACGTGTTCTATTTGTAATAATCATTCTATAAAGTGCATAGTGTGCTATTATTACATGCTTATGAGGTACACATGTATTCAATTCAGTTTAATAACTACCAGTCAATTTCACATCAATATTTTAAAAAGTCAAGCCTTTTTGACTTTTTAAAATATTGATGCGAAATTGACTGGTAGTTGTTAAACTGAATGAATTGAATACATGTGTACCTGATAAGGATGTAATAATAGCAAATTATGCACTTTATAGAATGACTAGTAGTAAAGCCCGTTGTGAAAGCAATACAACGAGATCTAGAAAGAGGCTCTGGGGGAGTGCTCTGGCTTTGGGCAAACAGTGGTTTGATGGCTGCTGGGCCAAGATTGGCAACAATAGTTCCCCAGGAGCCCCATCGTAAATACACCAAACAATTCCTTAAGATTTTCCAAAATACTACTCTGTCGATAAATTGCAACACTTTGAATTAGCACCAAAGCTTTAAGATCTCTCCAGCTGTCCCCTGGAGACTGGCAACAGCTTGTCTGGAGTGTGGGCAGTATGGCATTGTATCTGTCTGAGGTCCCCCTCTTCCTCCTCCTCCTCAGACCCCACCCTCAGCAGGCTTCATCCCTAAAATATCCTGGAAGTTTCCAACCTGGAGTTGGCAACCCTATGTCCTTTCCTGGCAACCATCAGCCAACCTTTATCTACCTGTCTGTCTTAAGTTTTACAACCACCCCCCCACAGCCTCTGCCTAGGGAAAGGGCAGTCTTTCCCTGCAGTGGTAACCAAAGCAGCTGACATCATTCTCCTCTCCCCTATGAGGTATGTTATGCAACTGAAAATTCCACCTGCCTTGCGGGGGGGGAGTTTGAGGTGTGGAATGGAGTGAAGTCCAATCAGCTTCCATATGCAAATGACCTTGGAACGCTGGGCGGGACTGCACAAAGCAGCCAGTCAACCCAGCCAGTGTCTTCTGAGTGGCAGTTCTTCCGGCCTAACACTAAAGGGGCCAATTTTAGAACGTTGGTGCCCACTATTCAATTATTATAAGGGAGAGATTATTACAAATAGAACACGTTAGTTTGTAAAGGTTTCTTGGGGTGTACATTTATTCGTTACTAGAACCCCCAGGTGGGGCTTGGAGATCCCCTGCTATTACAGCTGATCTTTAGACAGTACGGATTAGTTCCCCTGGAGAGAATGGCTACTTTGGAGGGTGTACTTTATGGCACTGTACCCCAGTGAGGACCCTCCCCTCCCCAAACCTCACTGTCCTCAGGGTCCACCCCACAAAGCTCCAGGTACCTCGCAACTCAGAGCTGGCAACCCTACTGTTTAGGATTCCTCCATAAACTTGAAAAAAATATGTAGATTACTTGTGTAACTGTTTTGCAATGATCCCCCCAGCCCCTTTACCTCATGTTTTCCAGCTAGAAGCCCAGTGAGAGCAGAGACAAGCCTAGGTTTTGGCCTGCCTTGTTCCCACTCATTGCTAGCAGTAGCTCAGCTTCACCACAAGTGATATGATTTATTTATTTATTCATTATATTTATATTCTGCCTCCCCCCATCCTGTGGAACCCAAAGTAGCATACATGGGCTCTCGGGAGTTCTCCCGCCCAGGCACTAACTGGTGTCCAGTCTGCTTAACTTCAGCACAGTTGCTGGTATTGTAAGCCTTCAAGACCATACCCCCTGTTAGAAGGACTGCCAGGAGGACTCTATTATGGGTGGGATTACCGAAGCACATGCCTCATTGGACTACTCAGCATGAACAAGTGGCAGCTGAGCAGGATCAAAATCCACTAAAATGTGAATGAATAATATCAGTTCCAAACTAAACGACTAGTATGGAAGCAACTCTAAAGAAACAAAGAGAAAGAAAGAAGGAATGAATCATTTGGTATTACAAGTCAATAATGAAAATGGATGAGAAAAGATTAAAATGGTGATACCCACCTGGATCTGTAACAGCATGCAGATAGTCAACCGACACTAATAGATAAGATACCGTTCAAATCGTATGACTGCTATAGACAAGGGCTGAGGTTCTGAAGAATGTTGGAAGAAAGTTAAAAAGTACTGGGTTCGCAGCATGGAGGACTTGGACGACGACATGCGTTTGCACACGTTTATTGTACTTAACATCGAACTGCAAAATGGCCCTGCAAGGCCAGCTATATATACACCCACCCAGCACACCCACTGTCCCATTGGGGGGTTTGAATTTCCTGCCATAGTTCCTATTGGTCCGTGCTGGGGGAACTAAGATCCTCAGTTCCTATTGTCTCGAGGAGCTAAGCTCCTGCCTCTAGCCGCGGACCCCTGCTGGTGGTTCGCGTAAATAACACCCCTCCCCCCATAGTTCTGACCCCAACATGTGTAATATAGTCCTTTAAATAAGCGGGGGGTCGGCGCTTTCTGAGGGAACACTGGGACTGGGTCACTAACTACATATTCCGGTTGCCTATCTGTGACCTGGGGCTGGGGCGTTTGTGGTGGCGGTTGAAGTGTCTCTGGTTCCCTAGTTTCTGGGGTTGGCTCCTTGGAATAGGCCTCCTCGGTGCTCGGGGTTTCGAGCTGACTACTAGACTTGGGGATGTATGCGCCAGTTCCTGCTGCCAACTGTGTTAGTTCACCCACCTCTGGAAGCTGTCACTGCCTCAGTTGGTCCACGTGCTTCTTTAAGAGCCTGCCATCGTCTGTCAATACTTCATAAGACACTGGGCCCGTGACTTTGATCACTTGTCCAGCCACCCAGGGGTTTCCTGTCCCGTAGTTCCGGATGAACACTGGGTCCCCGGGGAAGAACCCTCTTTGAGCCTCTCGCTGTTCCACCATCCTCTTGCAGTCCGGTGTCCGGTCCAGGTGTAGCCGATTCAACAGGGTTGTGGGTCGTTGGCCCATCAATAATTCTGCAGGACTGAAACCGGTGACGGGATTAGGAGTCGTCCTCTGGGTCAGGAGGAAACGGGCTAGCCGGAACTCCCAGTCCCCGTCTGTTATCCCGCTGAGGGCTTCTTTTGCGGTCTTTACCATCCTCTCAGCCTGGCTGTTGGTTGCGGGGTGGAAGGGCGCAGATCAGACATGCCGAACCAAGTTCCTCTGGAGGAATTCCTGGAACTCCGCTGACGTGAAGGCTGCCCCGTTGTCAGAGACTATCATGTCCAGCAGGCTGTGTGGCAAAGATGTGGCGGAGGGACCTGATCATGGCCTTAGTAGAAGTTGTGGACACGGGACTGATCTCCAGCCATTTCGAGTAGGAGTCAACCGTTACTAAGAACAACAGACCCTGGAATAGTCCGGCGAAATCAATGTGAAGCCGGGACCATGGTTTACGGGTTGACTCCCACGTCTGTGGGGGTGCACTTGGCGGGTTAGGTCACATTTGCTGGCAGGTTTGGCACCTCCGGACCCAGGACTCTATCTCATCATCGATACCCAGCCACCCCATATAGCTCCGGGCTAGTGCCTTCATTGTTATGATGCTGGGATGCGCCTCGTGGAGTGCCGTGAGTACTCGCTGTCGCAGGCTGCTGGGGACCACAACTCGGTCTCCCCACAGGAGACACCCCTTAAGGGCTGAGAGTTCATCCTTCCTGGTAGTAAAAGCTGCAAATTCGGGGCCCGGGGACGATGTAGGCAAACCACTCACCACCCAGCACAAGACCAGAGAAAGGCGGGGGTCGCGGGCTGACTTGGCAGCGATGACAGCAGCTTGCAGAGGAGGCTCCGGAAGACTTTCAACAAGCAGGACCCCTGGTGCAGGAGCGGGATCGGCGTCAGCGACTGGCAGTGGTAGCCAGCTCAGTGCGTCGGCATGGCCCATCGCCTTGCCCGGGCGGTGTTCCAGGCGGTACTGGTAGCCAGCCAGAAAAAGGGACCACCTGAGGACCCAGGGTGACATGACTTGGGCTGTTTGCTTGTCGGCAGCTAAGAGGCCTAAGAGGGGCTTATGGTCCATAGCAATTGTGAAAGAGCGCCCGTAAACGAAGTTGTGAAACTTCTTGACCTCAGCAATGATCGCCAACCCCTCCCTGTCGATTTGTGCATAGTTGTGCTCCACGGCCGTTAAGGTTCTGGAGTAATAGGCCACGGGAACCTTGCGGCCGTCTTGGAGGATGTGGCCCAGCACTGCGCCAATGCCATAGGGAGAGGTGTCACACGCAAGTACAACCGGTAGGGATTAATCAAAATGGGCCAGCATGTCATTTGAAATTAAAAGCGCTTTCACCCCCCTGAACGCCGCCACTTCCCTCGGGCCCCAGGACCAAGGAGCTGACTTATCCAGGAGCCGGTGTAGGGGCTCCTCCACAGCAGCCTTGTGTGGCAAAATGGCGTGATAAAAGTCCCAAGAACGCCTGTAGTTCTGCTTTACATGTGGGTGTGGGAGCCTCTACGATGGCCTTCACTTTGTCTTTAGCTGGATGAAGGCCGGTAGCATCCATCCTGAACCCCAGGAAGTCCACTTCAGAAACCCTGAGGAGGCATTTTTCCCATTTCACCTTGAGGCCAGCCGAGTTAAAACGTTGCAAGATGACGCAGAGGCGGGAGGCGAAGTCATCAGGGGACGCCACGGCAATCAAGATGTTGTCAAAGAACGGGGACACCAGGGATCCCTTTTAACAATGAATCCATTAATTGTTGGAAAATCCCCAGGGCTATGTTCACGGCGAATTGTAACCACTTTACCTTAAAGGCCCCCCTGTGGGTGACTATCGTTTGCGCCGTGGCCTCATCTACCGGCAACTGTTCATAGGCTTGTGCCAGATCCAGTTTCCCGAAAATCTTAGCTCCCGCCAGAGAGGCCAGAACATGACTGATGACCGGGGCCGGATAGGAGTGGTCGTGAAGGGCCTCATTAATTGTGCATTTATAGTCCGCACAGATGCGGACTTTGCTGTTGGGCTTAAGGGGGGTTACGATAGGCGTTTCCCATATGGCATGTGAAACAGGCTCCAAGACCCCTTGTGCTACCAAGCGGTCCAGCTCCGCATCAGTTTTTGGTCATATGGCAATTGGAGCTGTGCGGAAATGCATGTGGAAACTGGGGGGTCCTTGTAACACCCTAAAGCCCCATCGAAAATGGCAGGGAACTCCTCACAAACTTCTGCAAAATCCCTAAACCGCATTTATTCACTCCCCTGACCATGATGCCCAGCGGCGCAAACCAGGCCCAGCCCAGCAGACTGACCAGATTCCCCTCCACCACAATCAAGTCCAACAGTCCCTCGAAACCCTGGTACTGTACCCGGAAAGTCCCCACCCCCCTGATAGGAACTGGGTTCCTTTCGAAGTCCACCAAACTCAAAGGGGATAGGCGTAAGCGGGATCCCCCCTTAGGGCAAAGTCTGTGTAGCGTGTCCACCGAAATGATGGACGCCGACGACCCCGAGTCCACTTCCATTGAGCAAGGGGACCTCTCAATCTGGACCATTACTTGGATCTTCAGGGTATCCAATAAATTAGGGAGACGTAGTACCTGGAGGGATGGCCGGTCTGTGAGGAGGTAGAGGTTGGAAGTTTCTGCTGCCGTATCGTAGGTGGCGGCAGCCTGGCGGTGTGACTGAGCTGGAGGCTGCTGGTGCCGGCTTCCCTTGGACTGGCAGACACGAGCGAGATGGCCCTGTTTCCCACAGGTGTGGCACGTCACGTCGCGGAATCGGCAGGACTTATGCTTGTGTGCCTCTCCGCAGCTTGCGCACAAGGAATGGCTGGCAGTCTTTCCGGTGGATCTGGATGCAGTAGGTCGAGGGCAGGCAGACAAGACGGACATCCTCCTCATCAGAGTTCTCGGGGCCCGAGTTGGGGAGTACTAGATGAGATGCCACTGGGGGACAGTCGTGGTGAGAGGCCTCGTGAGCGATGGCGAGTTGGAGGGCCTCATCGATCTTGATGTCGGTGGTACCGATCATCTTCCTCCACAGCTTTAGGTCACTGATGCCCCACACAAATTGCGTTAATAGGTTCTCCTCCACCTTGGTGAAGGCACAGTCCATGGCCAGCTGGCGCAGGGCTGCCATGAAAGCGGCGGCTGACTCACCCGGTTTCTGGACGCGGCCCTGGAACTCGATCTGCCTGGTGAGCGTAGTAGGCCGGGGCATGAGGTACTTTGCCAGGGCATCTATAATTTCTTCATACGAGCACTCGAGGATCGCCTGGGGTGCGAGGAGGCTCTTTGCGAGGCGGACTGTGGTCACACCACAGGACTTGAGAAGAAGGGCCCGTCGTTTGCCTGGATCTGTTACCTCATTGTAGGTGAAGTGGTAAGACAGTTGGTCCGTCCATGAGACCCAGAGTTCGGGATGGGCTGGATTGAAGATCTCCAAGTTCCCCCAAGCAGAGGCCATGGCTTAGCACTTAGTGGGAAGCGGTGTTCCTTGACGCGGTGTGCGGTGCTGCTTGAGAGTGATGTGGGTCACGGTGGCGTTGGCTGGAACGAAGCTCGGTGCTGCACTGGGATGCGAGCCAGGCCTGGCTCAGTGGGATCCCACCCTTGTCGCCACTGAAAAGTACTGGGTTCGCAGCATGGAGGACTCAGACGATGACATGTGTTTGCACATGTTTATTGTACTTAACATCGAACTGCAAAACGGCCCTGCAAGGCCAACTATATACACACCCACCCAGCACACCCACAGTCCCATTGGGGGGTTTGAATTTCCCACCATTGTTCCTATTGGTCCGTGCTGGGGGAACTAGGATCCTTAGTTCCTATTGTCTTGAGGAGCTAAGCTCCTGCCTGTAGCCGCGGACCCCTGCTGGCGGTCCACGTCCATAACAAAAGTCTGTGGGGTTTCACTGTGTAACCTACAAAAACAGGGCTTCAGGTTCCCTACTGAACTCCTGTGGACTTTCTTCCAGCAGCCTTCACACTCTTAGTTCTTGCCTATAGTGGTTGTAGAATCTGAGCTGTTATCTCATCTCCTCCCTTGAGTAAATCATAAGGAAGGCCCTGACAAGGTAGTTATTAAGTTCTACTTTCCCCAAGGGTAGTGCTGTTAGCCTATTCCTTAGAAATTCTGGCAGGGTTTTCCATTATCTATTATATTCTAACCTTAGTTATTGGGTAGTGTTGCTGCAGGCTGGCAAATAAAACAGGCTGTCTTCCTCTAAATATGGCCACGGTTCCTCTTGTGTACAAGCCAGCCACAAACCTGACTGCTGAACGATGGAATGTTTCATTTACTCCTAACAGGGTGAGCCACAGTTTTCTGAAATAAATCAACAAATGTTTGTGATCTAATTTGGGCTTTTTAAGACTTTAACAGCCTGATCCTATGCATGCTACTTAGAAAACGTTTTAAACGGAGAGGCAGGCTATACCTCTTTTTTTAAAAAAACTGTGATCTGAGTTCGATGTGACTAGCAGTGCAATCCTAAACAGAGTTAAACCCTTCCAAGCCTATAATTTAGATGGGGGTAACTCTGATTAAGATGGTACTATCAGGTGTAGGTACCATGCAAATGCTCGCAGCCGTGCAACCAGGGGTCATTTTGTAGAAAAAGAGCTAGGGGGACTCATTAGCATAACTCATTAGCATATGCCACACCCCCTGACATCACCGGAAGTGTGTCCTCCCCACAGCCGGCGGCGACCTCCAGCGGGCACCAGCAGGGAGCTCCAGGCCCCGCCCTCCCGCACCTCACCCGGGGGGATGGCGTCCCCCCGCATCCCCCCCCAATGACCCCTGCGTGCAACCCAATCCTATACTTGTTTGCTCAGACAATTTTTTAAAAAATTTTAAACTGTGGATCTGATCTGCATCTGGGTAGGGAGACTGCAAGGAGCCTCAAATAAGCCATTCTGAATCTTCCCGAGGGAAGAGAAGGATATGTGATAAGTAAAAAGTTAGAATGGGGAAAAAAACAGGAAAGGAACGTAACAGATTACTTTAAAACAGAAGAGGATAACACACACTTTATTTACTGGGACTTACTTCCAAGCAAAGACCAAACTAAATGTGACTGTGACACATCTGTGTATTTAAGATCTGCCCTAATCAGAAAGAGAGGGTAGGGTTGCCAGCCTCCAGGTGGGGCCTGGGGATCTCCCGCTTTTACAACTGATCTCCAGCTGACAGAGATCAGCTCCCCTGGAGAAAATGGCTGCTTTGAAGAGTGGACTCTATGGCATTCTACCCTGCTGAGGTATATCCCCTCCCCAAACCCTGCCTTCTCCTGGACCAACCCCCAAAATCTCCAGGTATTTTCCAACCCAGACCTGCCAACCCTAAGAGAGGGTGAGGGGGTGAAAAATAAGCCAGTAGTAAGAAAGTGGCTGATGTGATACCTCCTCCCATCTTCTGCTGTGATCCCTCTGAATGAGAGACAGTGGGCGATTCTGCATTGGCTTTTCCCTCCGTTGTTTTAGCAAACCCACATTGGAACAGATATTCCCCTCTGAATTGCATGCTGCTTTCACTTTCTTTGATCATCAGGTTTTATGGTACCTTCTGCATAGATTTTTATGTCTGTTTAATGGCAGTTCAGGGGTGACTCTGCAGTCAGTATGGCATTGGCCCGGGGTATTTGAATGTGGTTTTGAGCTGCACCTTTTCCTCAGTGTTGAGAAAATGTGGAGTGAATGCCAGATGCAGAACCAGCCAATACTGGTATGAAACTGAAGTTACTTTCAACCTTGTGAAAAGGCTGCATTATTGAAGAATGAGGAGCTCTCCCCAGCCTGCTGCTCATTCTGTGCATTCTCCCCCCAGGTATATTTCTTTTCATCCAGGCTGGTTCTGGGTAACAGGCGGGCTTCAGACAGAAGGTAAACTTTAGGCAGGGGAGGGATTTAGTACACATGAACACATGAAGTTGCTTTATACTGAATCAGAGCCAGGGCTTTTTTTCTGGGGGAGCGCACCGGAACAGAGTTCCCGAACCTCTTTGACAAAATTCTTTTAACAATGTTTAAAAGTTCATGAGTTTTCAGTATACAGATTGAAAAATACGTTTCCTTCTTGAGCGTTCCGGCACCTCTATGATTTTCTAACCTTAGTTATTGGGTCAAGAGGCCAGTACTGTCTACTCAGACTGGCAGTAGCTGTCCAGGGTCCCAGGCTGAGGTCTTTCACATCACCTCCTGCATGATCCTTTTAATTGAAGATGCCAGGGACTGAACCTGGGACCTGTTGCATTGCAAGCGGCCATGGCCCCTCCACATTCACATAGGGTGTATACACATTCACATGTCCTTTTTGCTCTTAATAAAGGAATGTGTCTGTCTGACTTTAACATGTTTGTTACAGATTCTGATTTAAAAACATGGTGTAGGGTTCAGGGGGCTCAATGCCCTTTTCTTCAGCCACTCCCGTGTCCATCACAGCCTTTTCTATCCTGCTTGGGCTTGCAGAGACTTAGAAGAGAAGAAGAAGAGACTAGGGGTGATTTCCCACAAGCGCTGCTCCTCTCTCACTCTTCTCTTTGGCCCGATGGCACGTGTCAATTTCACACAAGCTGCTGCGCGGCTGCATTTTTGCCCCACAGCTTTGTGCGATTTCCCCCGCATCTACTCAATCCTCAAAAAACAGGATTGAGTAGATGCGGGGAAAATCGCACGAAGCTGCGGGGCAAAATGCAGCCGCGCAGCAGCTTGTGTGAAATTGACACGTGCCATCGGGCCAAAGAGAAGAGCGAGAGAGGAGCAGCGCTTGTGGGAAATCACCCTGGATTTATACCCCAATCTTCACTACCAAAGGTGTCTCAGAGCGGCTTACAAACTCCTTTCCCTTCCCCTCCCCACAACAGACACCCTGTGAGGTAGGTGGGGCTGAGAGAACTCTGACAGAAACTGCTCTTTTTTTCAAGAACAGCTCTTTTCAGAACTACGGCTTGCCCAAGGCCATCCATCCAGGTGCAAGTGGAGAAGTGGGGAATCAAACCCGGTTCTCCCAGATTAGAGTCCGCACACTAACCACTACACCAAACTGCAGAGGGCAGGGGGTCTGCAGCACCTGGTTCCTATTCCTTTCCATTGGGTCTCTCTTGTGCAGCCTGGAGAGTGAAACCAGCCACCTTCCTCAATGGCCTACTTCTACATAGGGTTGCCAAGTTCCCCAGCCACCAGCAGCAGATGGAGCGTAGTGTTGCCAGATCCAGGTGGAGAAACTCCTGGAGATTTGGGGATGGAGATTGGGGAGGAGGACAGGGACCTCAGTTGGGTACAATGCCATAGAATCCACCCTCCAAGGCAGCCATTTTCTCCAGGGGAACTGATCTCTGTCATCTGGAGATGAGCTATAATTCCAGAGGATCCCCAAGTCCCTCCTGGAGGCAGGCATCCCTACTTCTAAGTCTCTTATGAAGCTAGTGCAGCAAACTGCACATGCTCAGTCAACTCTTCTTAGAATTGCCAGGTCCTCCCTGGCCACCGGCAAGAGATTGGGGGGGGGGCATAAAGTTGCCAGGTCCAGGTTGGGAAAATCTGGGCCCCATTGATGCAACCCTGTTTCTTTATTTTCAAGGTGGCCAGAACTGAATAACACAGAGGAACAACACGCAAGCGTAGGGAAATGATGGACTAGAGTTATGATGCCCCTACTGGTATACAGGGTGGTATACTGCTTTGGTGACTGTTCCTACACTTTTGATTCAATTTGAATGTGACTGAAGTTGTCTGAATTGAATGCCAGTTTTGGTCAATAAGAGTTTGGCAACTGTTTTGACTCACTCAGACCACTAAATTCAGTTCAGGTCCATATGGGAAAATGTTAAATATAAATGAAAACAATGCTATTTAGCAGATTGAATAAGGAAATAAACATTAAAATTGGGATGTAACGTCTCAAAATATTAAACAGCTAAAATAGTCTATGAAAAGCTGGAATGGAAACATAGGAAGATAATGGATAGGATGATTGTGGGAAATGCTGGGAAATCTTATAATGTTGAAATTTTAAAAATCAGTTACCTTTTCCACCTACACCCTATTTATCCCCAAGCCATCAAATTCTCTTTGTCAGGATTTGTGCAACAGAAGTCTACACCCTGCACTGCCAGACATCCTGCAGATCTAACCATTGCTGATGCTGCAAGTATGCTCACATGTGCTAAGGAATAGAGTCCCTGGACCTTCAGTAGTTGAGTAGAAAAGAAAATTTAACAAGTGTAGATCCTCATCCCTGCATGACAAGCTGCACCAGTCAAAACTTCTCTGCCTTCCTGCTAAAGGTACAGAAACTGCACACTTTTTTGCAGCTTGTCACTGACTATGGTTACACATATTGTGGCCTTTAGGCTAAAGGTAATAAAACAGCCTCAGCAACTACTTTAGTAGCTACTGAGAGTGGCCCTTTCTGCACTCTCCTTTTAATCCGTGTTCACTGCAGTGTCCTCCAAGCAATTCTGCACTAAAATCGAATTCAACTTCCTTTTTAATCCAGTTTTCCCCTCCCCATTCGGCATGAAAACTGAGTTCAACCTTCTTTTTATTCCAGGCCCCCCCCCCCCCCATTTTGCATCACGTTACCTCCCTTCAGTGGTCAGCCCAGTTTCAGCCTGCTGTTGCCCAGGGTTATTTGGATGCTGTTTTGCTGTGGAATTAAATTGCCTTGACTTGGACACTGAGAAAATCCAACGTGGCAGGCAAATGCAGAAAGGACCAATGACTGAAGATAATAATATGGGAGAAGCACACTCTGGTGTACAGAAATGCTGTCCTTCCTGTTTGGTTCCACTAGGTTGTTCAAGGGCATTTGAAAAATGAGAAACTCTCCTCCAAACCACTGTTCATCTTTCCCATTCTCTCTCGTCATCTCATTCAAGGCTCTGTTGCAGTGGCAATGGAGTGTTCACATGGGAGGAGTCTACATATATTCCTTGGTCTTCCCCCTTGTGGCCATTCCCCCCTTCCGTTACTGGAGGTTTTTTCGCCAGCTCTTAAAAAACCAATAGGTGCCATATCACTATAATATTCTAATGCTATAGCAATACAACAACTACCTGTTTTCTTAAGCCAGCAAAAAGCCCTCTAGTGGTGCAAGGAGGGTGGGATTGGCAGCTACGAGGAGCTGATGGTAGCAAAATGGGGCTGATGTGGGCAGAGGACTTGAAAATGTGCACCTGGCCATCCACACAGCATGCAAACCTGGGTCCCGTCCACACGAGGGGATTTGGGCCAGTTGCGGGACAGTTCGGGGGCGGATCAAAGCAGCGCGATCACACCACAACATCTGGGAAGCGTCCTGCTTCCGTACCTGAACTGGCCCTTTCCCCGGAAAAGCCGGCGCAAGTTGAACCACCTACCTTGGTGGTTCAAATGGAAATGGCGCTTCTAGCCGGGCGTTTGATCGCCGGCGCGTCCTTGCGCCGGCACAACCCCGGCCCGGAGCCGAACTGCGCATGCTCCGACATGCGCAGTTCGGCCGGCTCCCGGTTAGGGGCGTGTTTTCTCCCCGGCGTTTGATCGCGCCGGGGAGAAAAGGCGCCGCGGCCAGGGGATCCGTGGGATCCCGCCGCGGCGTCTCAACGTTGGCGCGGCTTTTAAAAGCCACGCCTTAAGAGGCTTTTCCCCTGCCGTGTGGCAGGGGCCCTGGTTGGCCTGTGATCTGTCAGGAAAGATTGTATCAAAGCCGGGCATATGCTGGAAACTGGATGACTGGAAAATGACATCAACACATGGATGCTCTGGCTAGAGAGCCTAGGCAAACCAAAGTACCTGTATGGTAGCAGCCCTAGTCTTGAGGACAGCAGAAAGATATTCAAAATGTATAACATTCTCTAGAATATTGAATCGATGTGCTCATGGTTCAACATTTGGGGCCAGTATCACAGCATCAGAGTAAAAAATTTGAACAATAGTTCAGGCAAAATAAAATTTCTGGCTTTCAGTTCAGATTTCTCTCTCTTACAGCTTCTGCCAAAGAATTCTGGAAATTCTGAGAATTATAAGCTTGGCAAGAGGTGCTGAGAATACCTTGTCAGAGATCTCTACCCCCGGTTACAGAACTAGAGATCACAGGTTCTCTGGGTCGAGAGAATGATTGTTTAAACCAATTTGTGCCAATTTACACGTTACAAAGCCCCCGAGTTTTGTTGGGCGACGGCACAATAAATCACATTACTCTTGTGGCTGCCTGTGGGTTTTGCAAAGGAGCCAGCAGCGGCTCTGTGAGGCACTTTAAGGAGGAGGAAACAGTGTGGAAGAGAATGCTGTGTTGTGAGAAAAAAAAAATAAATGGTTCAGAAAATTTTAACCCATTTATACAATTAATTTCATAAATAAATCATAGTCTTTTTCTCCCCTCTATTCCTGTAACTTTCCAAACAGCTAGCAGTACATGACTCCCAAAAAGAATTTTGCTAGGCCTTTGTCTCTTCTTACACAGGAATTAACATCTGCATTTTCATTGTTCATGAACCTAAAGAATTTGGAAACATTTTAGACCTAAAGAATTTGGAAATATTTAAGAATAAAAGAATTTTTTCACCTGCCATTAAGTCAAGGAAGCCAGAATATTTGCAATACTAAGCTCTGTCTTCATGCAGAAATCCACATCACATCTCCAGCCACCAGACAGGTGCCCAAATGTCTACTCGGGGTCAAGGAAACAAAAGAACACCCTGGAACTGTAACATTCTTGTGTTTGTTATTTAGAAATGCAGGTGCTACCTTGCATTGTTTTGCAAAGGAGCATCAAGATGCCCCATTGCCCATGGAATACGTAAACATCTCCTGATTCCTGATGGCCCATACTCTACAGGGCAGTTAAAATTAATTGATGCAGTTTATGATTTCTATGGCTCTATCAAAATGTATAGGACCAAAATGGTATAAAAATAGGCCAGAAGCTTCAGTTGAGCACTGACTCTCGGGAGATACAGGGTATGCTTTGCCTTTCGTGGTCTCCCTGGTGTCAGTCCAGAAAGCTTTCTGTGCATGGGGAATCTTTGTTATATATATATATCTATTAACTGTCTTTTTTTCTCTTTGAAGTAAGTATTCTGTTATATATTGCTGCATGTCTTTAGCTAATAAACTATTTTTTGTTAAGTAACCTTGTGTTGCGTTCCAGCTAACTCTCCTT
>NW_015176005.1:84348-84504 GCF_001447785.1 Gekko japonicus
AAGGCTTGACGATGGTAGGCTTCGCTGGGGTCCGCTTGCCTCGAACCGCGTTGACGTCATCGTCTGCTTCCTCGCTCTCGCTGTCCCGCTGCGAGTGGACGCTGTGCTCTGCCATCCGCTGGCGGACCTCCTTCGTGGACCTATCCGCTGCTTCTG
>NW_015176005.1:84666-84828 GCF_001447785.1 Gekko japonicus
GTCGGTCTCCTGAGGGGGTGCAGCGAGTTGGGTACTTGAAGCCCGCTTTTTCTCTTCATTCTTTCTGAAGTGTAGTGGGTTAGACGCGTAAAGAAAGCACGGAAACTGATGTAGTGATCAGCATGGCTTTACTGGTACACAACAAGACTAAAGACTAACGGC
>NW_015176005.1:90935-91039 GCF_001447785.1 Gekko japonicus
TAAATGGATTATCTGACCATTAATGGTTCTGGCCAGGGTAAACAAAAGGTGGGAAATGTCCCTGATTGGCGTCAGGAAGGATTGTTAATAATTTGAATGCTTGA
>NW_015176005.1:91130-91299 GCF_001447785.1 Gekko japonicus
TGCATTGCAGTGATCAGCTCTAGTTTATTCAGTGATTTCAGCAGAACACAAGATGACCCTAACAGGGCTGGAGCCCTGCTTATATGCATGCAAAACAGCACACCCAACACACACACACTCCCAGTGATAGGCTATTTACTTTACACTGCTTATCTATAGGTTGGTTCCT
>NW_015176005.1:91571-138870 GCF_001447785.1 Gekko japonicus
GACATATCGATGGCTGGGCCTAAACATATATATATATATATATATTTCATGGGTCAAAATTTTCTGACCCAAATGGGGGATTGTTGTGAGAAAAAAAAATAAATGGTTCAGAAAATTTTAACCCATTTATACAATTGATTTCATAAATAAATCATAGTCTTTTTCTCCCCTCTATTCCTGTAACTTTCCAAACAGCTAGCAGTACATGACTCCCAAAAAGAATTTTGCTAGGCCTTTGTCTCTTCTTACACAGGAATTAACATCTGCATTTTCATTGTTCATGAACCTAAAGAATTTGGAAACATTTTAGACCTAAAGAATTTGGAAATATTTAAGAATAAGAATTTTTTCACCTGCCATTAAGTCAAGGAAGCCAGAATATTTGCAATACTAAGCTCTGTCTTCATGCAGAAATCCACATCACATCTCCAGCCACCAGACAGGTGCCCAAATGTCTACTCGGGGTCAAGGAAACAAAAGAACACCCTGGAACTGTAACATTCTTGTGTTTGTTATTTAGAAATGCAGGTGCTACCTTGCATTGTTTTGCAAAGGAGCATCAAGATGCCCCATTGCCCATGGAATACGTAAACATCTCCTGATTCCTGATGGCCCATACTCTACAGGGCAGTTAAAATTAATTGATGCAGTTTATGATTTCTATGGCTCTATCAAAATGTATAGGACCAAAATGGTATAAAAATAGGCCAGAAGCTTCAGTTGAGCACTGACTCTCAGAGATCCAGAGAAGGCTTTGCCTTCCGTGATCTATTTGGGCCAGTCCAGAAAGCTTTCTGTGCATGGGGAATCTTTGTTTATATATCTAACCACTGACTGTTTCTTTTTTCCTTATGAAGTAAGTATTCTGTTTTATATTGCTTGCATGTCTCTAGCTAATAAACTATTTTATTGTTTAAATAACCTGTGTGCATTCCAGCTAACTTTCCTTTAACATTCTACCCGCCTTGGTAAGGGGCACACACCAGACCATTACGAATCTAGAGGTACAGGTAACACTATACAGGGTTAGTTTAGACTGTCCAGGGCTACAGTTAAAATTCTTCCAACATGCTGCAGCTGCTTCTGCCTGTCATGAGGAGAAAAGGGGACCTGGTGTGTGGGTGGGTGTGCAAAACTCTCAATGAATGCCCGTTTTAAATTCCTCATGTCATCACTTGAGGATTTGGTAATCTGTAAATTGGCACATCAGTAGTTTCCACTGTCCCTGCCATCATCCATTCAGTTCAGAGAATCCAGATGATGTCATTACCAGCCTGTTGCATTCCAATGTGTATAGGTCGATTTATTAAAATACAGTAATATATTTATTAAAACCCTGGACTCTTGGGTTTATGAAGTGCCTTCCGCCTTGTAAGAAATATAACTATAATCTTGTTAAAACTGTACAACAACAAAAACAAATAACCTGCTGTAAAAACAAATCAGCGACAGCAATAAAGCAGTAAAAACAAAACATGATATTTTCAAAATTTAAGTCACCTAAAATTAGTAGCAGCAAAATCATTTTTTAAAAATCTACAGCAGCCATTTCAAGGAAAGGGAAAAAAGTCAACTAGAGAAAGAGAAAAATTGTCACTTCGCACTGAAAGCTAGACAGGCTTACAGTGCCATCCTAAGCAGAATTGGACCCTCCTAAGTCCATTCGTCAACATGGCTTCTGTGAGCTAGCGTGGTTTAACAGACTAGAATCTGGGAGACCCAGGTTTAAATCCCCACTCTGCCATGGAAATTTGCTGCATGATCTTGGGCCAGTCACATTCAGCCTAACCTACCTCACAGGGTTGTTGTGAGGATAAAATGCTGAAGGGGACAATAAGCCATTGAGGGGCCCCAGTGGGGAGAAAAGCGGGCAGTAGGTGAAGTAAATAAATACGTTCAGGATGGCACTGTTAGGTGTCAGGTGAGCATCCACAGGAGCTCCATTACAAAAGAGGTCCTGCCTCTTGTAGCTACTCAGTAGATGGGGACCTCCAAAGTGGGGCCTCCAGACATCTTAGTCGATGGGTAGGCTCATATGGCAGCAAGCAGCCCAGATGCTCTGGGGCTGCAAAGTTAATAACCATTACTTTCACTTGGGCCTCAAAACAACTTGGCAGCCAGTATAGATCTTTCTGAGCTGCCAAGATATGTTCTTTATGATTTACCAGCCAGGAAACTTGCTGACACATTCTGAAGCAAATGAAGTTCCCAAATACCATTCAAAGGCAACCCCACGTAGAGCACATTGCAGGAATCTAACCTAGATGTAATCAGAACAGTGACCAAATCATGCAGCTTAAAGAATGGCCACAGCTGGCACACCAAATGAAGATGGCTGCAGGTGCTATGTGTGACAGCTGAGATCTAAGCCTCCATCTTAGTATTTACCCTATTGTCCTCTGAATTTTAAAAGCTGGTTTATGGTGATTTTTGGTTGGCTTTTTTTACACTATCAGTGCTAGTCTGTCCTATGTAAATTGCAAAGTACTGTATTTTGGGAGGAGGTTGTATTTCTTTGTATGTGCGTTTATGTGCACCTGAAAGTCATGGGGATCTCTGGTGACTGACCCCTACTGGGGGCCTTGAGGATATTCAGAGAAGTGGCTGAATAAAGCCTTCCTACATCTCCTGCCTTTGGTATTTCAAGGAAGTCTCCCATTCAAGTACTTGCCAGAGCCAATCAATCAATCAATCAATCAATCAACCTTTATTGGCATATTGTATCGAAACTGACAGGCAAGGAATACTAAGTCATATGCAGTTAATAATACATTCCCTCCTCTTAGAAGCCCAAAACAGAGTCAACCCTGCTCAGTTTATCCAGGTCAGGGCTCTTGCAAAGTACTATTGAGCAATGCTCCCTCTAAGCTGTGGAGTCTTGTGAGCAGACATTTTACATTGTGAGCTACTGGCATTAAAGTTGTGAGCGAGCAATTTGGCTACTGCATAAATTAGTTTGCTCTGGAGCCCTCCTTCCGAGATCTGACAAGATTGGGACATCCTGGGCTATCCAGGCCAGGGCAAGCTTTGTAATTGCCCTCTATTCTGCTCTCTCTCTGTGTAATGGTGCTAGGAGTATAATCTTGTCTGAATCTTGACATCCCCTTTTTTGGGGGAAAATTCGAACTTAATCTCTTTCCCACACTGTCTAGAAGGAACTACCATAATAGAGGTACAGGGAAAAGGGGTGAATGAGAGGAAGATGAGAGTGGAGGATGCTGCTCCCTAACTTCCTTTCCTTCTCTAGCATCAGGACAGTTCCAGTTGGGCTACTCTGTTGATGCCAGCCCTTTGCGTTTGGACCCTGCCTTTCCCTAAGCCAGGCCAGAACTATAAGAAGGAAGGCAAGAGTGCCTGGGGACAAAGGGGCACCCTACTGGAGATGGAGGACCCATCATGCTGCTGGTGTTAGGAATGAACACAGAAAAGACTAACTAATGGATTCAGGAGAATCAGGAGCCACTGCACATGGTGCGCTCCTAAACATACTTTCTTTACAGTTGTCCATTAAACTACATAGGAATGGGACATACTTCTGAGTAAGCATACTTATGACCAGGGCTTTTTTTGTAGAAAAAGCCCAGCCGGAACTTATTAGCATAATAGGCCACACCCAATGCCAGAAACTCATTAGCATATTAGGCCACACCGCCAACATAACAGCTCATTATCCTATTAGGCCACACTCCATGCTTTCCCTTGGCTTGCCCGGGCAATCCGGCCCTTGGACAGGCCAGGGAAGGCACGGGGAGGCATTTAAATGTCTCCCTGTGCCATCCAGGCCCCCTCCCTGGCCCGCCCACCTCAGAGTCACTGGGGGGGTTGCTCTCCAGGCCTTCCCTCTGTAGCCACGCATGCAGAGGTTTTGGCTGTAGTGGGTGTGGCCAGCTCTGAAGCCAGCTGGAACTCTGTTCCTGTGCGTTCCTGCCCCAAAATAGCCCTGCTTATGATCATGATATAGGGTTGCCAGGTCCCTTACCTCTGTTGGTGGGGGAGGGTTGGGGGGGCGTTCTGGGAGGTGGGTGGGACACAATAATGTCACCCAAAAGTTACATCATCACACCAGAAACGTCATGCAGGGATGCTGTGGTATTTGGCAAAACGCTATGGTTTTTTGTCCTCAAAACCATAGAGTTTACCCAAATACCAGAGCATCCCTGCACAACATTTCCAGCACAATGATGTCACTCTCTGGCAGCCCTGTAGCCAGAAAATGTGGCTTCAGAAGGCTGTGGAATCTTTTTGGGGCAGTGTCACAGGCCCTAGAAGACAACAGCTCAGAGGACATTTAAATGCTTTTTGAGTTCCCCTCCACAGGACAAAAAGGCTTAGAAGGACCCACAAGAGTACTTTCAATACATCTCTAACAATCCCCCTTTCTGCTAGCCCAGTCCTGCTGTATACCACCTAGGTCATGGTGAGTATTTCAAAAGCATGCCCATGATCCTTTGGGAAATATGCAAATTAACGAGCCTTTGGGAAACATTTATTTATTTATTTCGATTTATATCCCGCCTTGCCAGCACAGGCAGGCTCAAAGCGGCGTACAACACTTACATACAATAGAACACAGATGTGAAAGCACAATAGTATAAATTACTATAAAATTTCACAAACAACAATATATATAAAAGTGCAGTTAAGTGCAGATGGCAAATGCTGTACGATGATCCAATGTGGCTAAGCCAGTATCCGAATTGGTCTTAATGCCATTAATGTAAGGGCCATAACAGTTCAGTTTTTAATAGCTCAATCATCAGTGGTGGCTCTTAATCGAAGGCCTGGTGGAAGAGCCCTGATGTCTTCCAGGAGCTCATTCCACCAGTGTGGAGCCGCCACTGAGAAGGCCCTAGCTTTGGTGACGGCCAATCTGGCATCTTTCGGACCAGGGAGAGTCAGGCAATTTTGCGACCCTGACCTCAGTGCTCTCTGGGGGACATGTGCGGAAAGGCGGTCCCTCAGGTAGGCAGGCCCCCGACCAAATAGGGCTTTAAAGGTCAAAACCAGCACCTCGAAGCGAATCCGGTATGCTATTGGCAGCCAGTGCAATGCCTTCAGCACAGGCCGGATGTGCTCTCATATTAATTTGCATATTTCCCAAAGGCTTATGGGGATACTTTTGAAAGACTCACCATTACCTAGGTAGTATACAGCAGGACTGGGCTAGCAGAAAGGGGGCTTGTTGCAGACGAACTGAAGGTACTACTCTTGTGTGTCCTTCTACGGTTTTTTGCTCTGTGGAAGGGAAAACACAAAAGGAATGGAGTCATGGGTGATGTCATTGCATTGGGAGTGGTACTTCTGGTTTTACTGGGAATGGACCAAAAATGTCATTTGGGGATGGGGTTCTGCAGTAGAAGAGCTAGATTCATGTCCAGTAGCACCTTAACGACCAACAAGATTTCCAGGGTCTAAGATATCTGAGGAATGGAGCTTTGACTCTTGAAAGCTTGTGCTCTGGAAATCTTGTTGGTTTTTAAGGTGCATTTGACCACTATGTCTATGAAGGCAGGCACCATAGGGCTATTGTTATACTTCTGTTCCACTTTCCTTCCATCATGGAACTTCAGGTTGGGTCCCTGAGTGGCCTCCCATACAGCTCATGACCAGTCCTAGAATCATACAGTTGGGTTCTCCAGGGTCATCAACCCCCTGCACAATACAGGAAATTCTCAACTACCTACTCCCACCACACCCCCAGTGACCCCTGCTCCATGCCCTTCAGGATCCCTGGCCAAACTGGCCTGGAGAAAACCTGTTGATCTTCAGCAAAGTGGCTGTATATTGTGTCATTACACCAAACATACCGTGGTCGCAAGTACCATACCCACGCCACAAGGAATACAGCACTAGCAACACTAATGGACATTAATGTGGAGAGGACCAAAGATTAAATATGACCAATGTGAGTCAATGCAGATGGTACTTGTCTGGTACCTGATCCTTGATCCCAGTGGCTCTGTGCCTGGACTGCGTGAAGGTGAATACTTTAGACCAAGTTCATTGAGCTGTATAGGAATCAGACATGTTTTCAGGTTGATGGTATATTACTCCCAAAGACATTACAAGAAAGCAAGAAAATATTGGATAGAGATATATGAAGAAATGCAAAATATATTAAAATTCACGTTCGTGACGGATCCCAAAAATATGTTATTAAATATTTTACCAAGCAATCTTACAAAAATACAGAATGAATTATTTAAGTATATGGTGATGGCGACAAGTAATTTTCACAGCAAAATAGACGTCCAGATCTGAGGGAATGGAAGAATAAATTAAATGAATAAGCAACAATGGCAACATTAGCATCTTAAATACATAATAGACCAACCTCAAAATTTTCAAGCAAAATGGAAAGTAATTTTCAATTATATAGCTGAAAATCAAAAAATAATTTTAAACTAAAATAGAAAATGATAAAATGAAAGAGTCAGGCAACATATATTTGTAATGAAATATTATTAGATATGAATATATATGGAAAAGATAGAATAAAGATGTTTAAATAGAAGTGGGAAAAGACAAGAGCACATATAAGTAAGTTCTATATAAACAAATTATTTTCTCGATATTTGTATGATATAGATAATTGTAGTCTATGTTTTTTGTATGATTCAGATGATTATGCTCATGTTTTAGGCCTGATTTAAATGATTGTAGATTATTGTAGTTGTAGATGACTGGAGAGCCAGTTTGGTGTAGTGGTTAAGAGCGCAGAATCTAATCTGGGAGAACCGGGTTTGATTCCCAGCTCCTTCACATGCAGCTGCTGGAGTGACCTTAGGTCAGTCATAAGTTCTTTCAGAGCTGTTCTCTCAAGGGCAGTTCTCGAGAGAGTTCGCTCAGCCCTACCTCCCAGGGTGTCTGTTGTGGGGGCAGGGAAGGGAAAGGGACTGTAAACTGTTCTAAGACTCCTTTGGGTAGTGAAGGGCAGGATATAAATCCAATCTCTTCTTCTTCTAGATCATTGTTTACACTCTGTATATGATTTAGATGATTATAGATGATTATAGATTATTGTAGTTTATGCTTTATGTTTGTGTATTTGTAAACTGAAATAAAAAAATTATTACAAAAAAACTAACAACAATTGGCCTGAATTAATGTTTTCCCATTTTTATTTTTTCCTTCCCTTTCTAAGTGGGTCTGACAGCCAGTGGGGATCAGGAGACTCTTGGTCATGTTCCCTGGAATGCCAACACACTGCTTAGTACAAGGACTTTCTATCCAAGGCATTAACATCGCTGAGATTAAACAGCACCCACAAAACCTTGGCACCCTGCGCATGCCTTTGTGGTTGGGCCTGTCCTGGTATATAGTGATATCCTCTACGTTTTAAGGCCGCAGCTCAAATAATCCCTTTTGATTTTAACTCTGTGTTGTCAAGAATCTTGGCACCACGAGATTGCTCTGCTCATAAATTCCTCATGATCAATTGCTGCACAGGAGAAGACAGAACTGGGAACCCAAAGGCAAGATGAAGTAGGAGAAAGGTAACTGGTTATAGAGGTGGGAAATGTTAACCAGACTACACAGACCTGGTGTTGCTACAAGTTACACATTTTATTTTTGAAAACGCATGTAAGGCAGCATTTCTCTAGAATCTAACCAAGAGAGGCTGGAAGAGCCTGTTTATGTAGGTTCTGCCTTTGTGTGCTTGACAGCTGAGCCATCAAAAAAAAATCACTGGTATTTTTTTGGTTCCCCCCCCCCCCCCCCCCAATCACACAGTCTCTTCCATCTGGGTTTTGAATAGCTCCAAATGGCTCATCTGAGTGGATATGTACTATGTCTTCAGTGTGGGAGCTTAACAAAGGACAGTCCGGAAGGGTGGGAGACAAGCAAAACTTCTGCCCAGCCTACCATGAAGATTGTGCTGGAAGAAAACTGTGCTCTCCCAACCTGAAACAGCTTTTTGAACCCTGAATATTTCATTAAACAGAGGGGTTCAAAGCTGATGTTTAGCAGATGCTGACAGAGTCGGCATCCACAAATTATACACATGAATTCCAGGTGTGGAATGCAAACCTAACAATGCTCACAGAATATGTTGTGGTGCATGGCACATAGCAAAAGAGCACATGCTGGTTCGGTTCTAGGTGATCCTCACACACTCTGTGTAAAGGATACTGTTGTCACATTTATACTCCACCAAGCTGACTTTCAGGTTAGAGCAATATATATTTCAGAGATATCATTAATAGATGCCAGAATCCAATAATTAATAAATAAACAAATAAATAAAAGTCTTGAAATATCTTCTTCAAAGTATATCACACAAGGAATTGCATGATCCACGATCTTTTTGTGCTTATGTTACAGGGAAAATGAAATACCCCAAGTAGTACATAAGGTTCCCTTTATGCTATTGCAGCTATTATCACCCATGAAATGCACTGGTACATTTTTGAACTCAGTTATATTGGTCACTAGCAGACAGTTTTGTGTGCTACACAATCAAATATTTCCTTTTTTATCTGTGTTAAACTTGGTATGCATTATTTTCATATGATGCCTTCTAGATTTTCTATGATGAAGCATAGTAAACAGCTCCTCCTGTTTCAGTCTCCTCCCTCTCCCCAAAACCAGACTCATTCATGATTTCTATGCCTCTATCACACATTTTCTACAGGAAAAAGGTGACATATATCACATAAAGATGGATAGAGTAGGGAGTTGTCAAAGGAAGGTTTCCTGCTGCTCTTTCTGGATGAGTCTATAATTGTGTCACGTTTCAACACAGCCTCTGAGGGAGGGCACAGAGCTCTGAAAAGAGTGTTTCTTCCATGTCCTCATCACGGGTGTGTCTCCACTCACCAGGCACAGCAGACAGAGCAGACAGGTGTTGTTGTGGCTGATGACAGCTGAGGACAAAGACACCACCAGAATGTGCTGAACTGTCAAAGCATGAGGTGCGCAGGCTGTAAAAACAGGGGGGCAGAGCTTCAGTTTCAGCAGAGAAACGGGGTAGAGTAGGTGAAACATGGAGGGATTCCTTTCAGCTCTTTTTTCAGCTGCATTTTTCCAGACTGATTTCTAAGGCTGGAGGCTACTAAGAAAGCTGGAAACCGTTTGGTAGAGTGGTGAAGTAGAATGAATGTAAGTAGAGGGTCGGGGACAGCAGAACTAGATTTATACACCAGCCAAGTAAGCTGCAGCTTGGGGCCTCTAAATACAAAAAATACAACTAAAAACAAAAAATACAACTAAATACCCCCCCCCCACAACTAAATTACCATTTTTTTGGGTACTGCTATGTGGGGCCTCTTAAACTTTATTTTTTTTTTTTTGTACTGCAACATGTCTTAATCCAGCCCTGGGATGGGGGGGGGGGAGCCGGGATCAGGGTGGTGGCAAGCTCTGTCCCCAGCACAGGCATATTCATTGGCACATATGGGTATGCAGAGAGCCTCCACGCATACAGATGTAAATGCATATGGTTTTCTCCATGTGATCTGCTCTAAGGGGATCCCTAGTCTTCTCTAGTTATTTCCTCACTGACAGTCTGCCTTTCTCGCTGAGATTCAAGATTGATGACAACTAACAACAACATAGGAAGAAAAGTATAACACATTCAGCCAACGGTTACTCCTTAGTAGTTGTGAATAAAATTAGAAAACACTGCACCAAAACCACAGTATAAGACAGACAGTAACACAGGGGTTACAGGACTGGAGAACAGTATAGCGAAGGATTTACTATATACAACAGACAGTGCAATAAAGCTATAGAGATGCCTATGTTTCTCTTACCCACCCACCCCTTCCATGTGCATGTACATCTCAGTCCTCTTTGGACCCCAGAATCATTCCCTTACTGGGTTTTTTCTGACATTCCCTGGGGTAAAACATAAAAGGTATTTAAAAAGCAGCCTTCTCTGGGCCAGTCTATACTAGGGTTGCCAACCTCCAGGTGGCATCTGGAGATCTCCTGCTGTTACAATTGATCCGCAGACAACCAAGAACAGTTCCCCTGGAGAAAATGGCTGCTTTGGCACATGGACTGTATGGCATTATACCCTGCTGAGGTCCCTCCCCTCCCCCAACCATATCCTCCCCAGGCCTCACCCACAACATCTCCAGGTGTTTCCCAACCCAGAGCTGACAACCCTAAGACCAACCCTTGAATGCACATCTGGTGTGTGTGTGTGTGTGTGTGTGTAAGGAAACACCAGGGCTCCCTTCCTCCTGTTCATATGATAGGGTGAGCTTACAGAACAACTGGCTCACCAAGAAGCTAATCCAGAAAGTCTCTCCCAAAGTATCCAGTTTTACTATTTTATTGTACAGCACACATAAAACAGATACTGGGGACAAATTTACAGAAAGGTGAAAATTACAGAGGCCACAAAATAGAAGAAAACACAGTTGCTTAATACCTAAATACTTACTCAAAACCTTACAGCACCTTCCTGCTTTGGAAGATGGATCAACCTGCTCAGACAGCATCTGGGCTTAGCCGCTGGACTCTCAGGCGACAACATCTTTGGCACTCAGACTTCTATGGCTTTCGGGGGGGGGGGATCTTAGGATCAATCAAAAAGTGGGGTACCGATTCAATACTCCAGCCAAAGGAATATTTATAACCAATATATTTTTACTTTAGGATCCTAGGGTATACCCAAATGGTACAGTGTGCAAACAGTGAGCTGAGTGCCAAGAAGAAGCAAGATGTGTCAGACTGGGGAAATGCTTCATTGAGGCCCCCTGCCCCTCAGGGTTTACTGGAGACTGTGACAGATGGCAAAGGTGCAACATCTGTATGTGGATTTCTCTCTCTCCCCTCCCCTCTGGGTTGTAATTGTGCTGTGTCTGTCTCCATCTCCATCAAATAGAGTTTTGGACTTTACTTAAAAGTCGAAGCAGGACAGGCCTGCTCTGACATAAAATACACAGATTGGTCCATAGCATCTGCAACCTTGTATTTTTGGATGCCCAGCTGAGCAGAGAGAGAGAGAGAGAGAGAGAGAGAGAGAGAGAGAGAGAGAGAGAGAGAGAGATCTATGCCCATTAGACTCTTTGCATACATTCAAATGAACACATGTAGCTCAGGTAGTTATGGTTGCCAACCTGCAGGTGGGGCCTGGAGATCTCCTGGAATTACTACTGATCTACAGATTACGGAAACCAGCTCCCCTGGAGAAAATGGCTGCTTTGGAGAGTGTGGCATTATACCCTGTCGAGGTTCCTCCCCTCTTCAAACTCTGTTGTTCCCAGAGGGTGGACTCTGTGGCATTGTACCCCACTGTGGTTCCTGTCCTCCCCAGGCTCCACCCCCAGATCTCTAGGCGTTTCCCAACCTGGATCTGGCATTCCCCGCCGGTGGTTCGGGGGACCTGGCAACCCTACTCTGGGAATTTCTCAACCCAGAGTTGGGGGAATGGAGCCTTCCAACATGTTTCTACTCAGTGCATTCTTTATGCCCCCACTGAACATCTGATGAGGACTATTCATTTCATTGTGTCCCATATTCCTTTTCCCCCACTGTTGGGTGTCTGGTCAAACAGATTTTTGAAACAATGTAAAAACATGTAAAAGCTGTTTTGGCCACAGTTGAAAGTAGGATGAACATACATACCATGAGCTATGATTCCTCTTTCAAACCACCTTCAACACTCTGGGGAGGAAAAAAGCCTATTGACTCTCTAGCCCAAGCAGAATTCTGTCTCAATTAAATGGGTGTAATGCTGGAGTAATATGCTCACCTCCTGAGTTTTTTTTTTTAATTTTTGTTGAATCTCCACTGTAAGTGAGATAGAATCTGCCTAATTAGTTTATAAAGTATGTAAAGCGCTCTGGGGTCCTTCAGGATGGAAAGAGCTATATAAAAGTTATTATTAATAATAAAAAAATACCCCAGGGCTCTTGGGAAATAATTCAGAGAATGTACCAAGCCAATTATACAGACATCTTTCAATCCAGCTTCCCCTATGCTTGGCCACTGGTTCCATTCCTCTCTCTTCTTGGCCCATAATTACACAGTAGTTTGGAGAATGTGATAATAGTCACTGGTGTCTGGTGGTCTCGATGGCGTGCTCTGAAATTGTTTGCAGCTTTCCACAGCTGTAATAAGTACTACAGAGAGCTATTTGAAATGAAGGACTGAAATCCTTTGTCACCTCTTTCACCTTACGCACATACGCATATGCACATATGCTACACAGATCCTTAGAGCAGAAACTTCACACTATGCATCTAGGTTATGTTAGGCAATTTAATAAATCATTGCCAATACCCTTCACTTATATCATTCTGGGCACAAAATTTGCTATTCTTTGCATGGCTTTGGAAAGATTTGTGATGGCATGGAGAGATCATGGGTGGCACTGGGGAGGGGGATTATGCCGTGGGGTCGGGGGAGCATTCCCACTTATTGATGGGCGATTCTGCATCTAGCATTCACCCCACATTTTCTCAACTGGGAGAAAAAAGTGCAGCTCAAAACTACATCCAAATACCCCAGGGCAACGCTGTACTGACTGCAAAGTCACTCCTGTATGGCCATAAAGCGGCCATAAATCTATGCAGAAGTACCATAAAATCCAGTGATCAAAGAAAGCAAAAGTGGCATGGATTGTGGAGGCGACCATAAAATCCAATGATCAAAAGGACGTGAAACCAGCTTGCACTGCAGAGGGGAATTGCTCTTTCTTCTAACGTGGGTTTCTTAGAACAACGGAGGGAAAAGCCAGTGCAGAATCATCTGATGTCTGCCAGTTCCAAAAGCTATATAAGGCCAGGCAATGGGCAAGATTCTGCTGGATTTCTGGGGGAAAAAACCTTCTACAATGGTTTCCTTTCACCTGCTTGCTGAGGCAAGGAAAAGGTTACCTGATGGTGCAGTGGTTGGAAGGTCTAGGACCTGGTTCAAATCCCCAATCACTATGACACTCACTAAGTGACCTTGGGACAATCACACTCTCTCAGCCCAGCCTACCTCACAGGGTTATTGTAGGGATAAAATGGAAGAGGAGAGAGATCCATGTATGCTGCCCTGATCTCCTTGGAGAAATGGTAGGGTAAAAATGTCCTGAATTAATAAATATAATGTTCTCCAAGTGGTGTTAGAGGGAAGTTGAATAAAGGCACTGAAGACAGAAAATGCGTTTTTGCTTTTTGGCATCAAGTCACAGCTGGCTTGTGGTGACCACGTTGGGTGTTCAAAGCAAGAGAAGTTCAGAGGTGGTTTGCCATTGCCTGCACCTGCATAGCAACCCTAGTATTCCTTGGTGGCCTCCCATCCAAGTACTAACCAGGGCTGCCCCAGCTTAGCTACTGAGATCTGCCAAGAGCCGGCTAGTCTGCACTATCCAGTCAATGGGGACTTGAGCACACAAAAGGCACCATTCCCTAGGATTAATGTTCATTTCTCTAGCATCTCTAACAGTTTTGCAGGTGTTTTAGTAGCAGAGGTGACAATGGGATAATAGAAACAACAAGTGTGAATATCATGGGAAACAATGCTTCGGTGACATTGCCTTCAACTTAATAGACACTGCCCCCCCCCAATCCTATTGTTGACTTGACCAAGCTTGAAGCACCCAGCAGGGCAGCATTGCAGGATGCCATGCCTGTTTGTTTTATTTTGTTTCATGTGGGCCTTAGAAGCTGCCGTACTGCAGCAGAATTTATTTTGGGAAGCTGACAAGAGGAGGATAGAGCTGGGGATTCTCATACCCCAGGGAGCACAAAGCCCTTCATGCAACACTGAGAAAGACCCCACAGTGCAGTGATGCTGCAGACATACATGGTAGCCATTACGTGCTCAGTGATCTCTCACTCACATGCCCTCCGAGACCAGAATCCGTTTTAGTAAGCTAGAGTGGATTGTCAACTGCTATCCCTCAGAAAGAGCTCCAACACCTTCCATGCGTCTCTTTAGGAAGCTCACCAGATAAGGGAAGGGAACCCATTTTAATATTCCTTAGATTGTGTAGTAGCTTGATTAAGAAGGGTATCTCTGGTTGTGGGAACCTAGCATTCTTGGCCCAGGAAGAAAAGTCTGGTCCATTAAGCCATGCCTTATTAGCGCTTGCTGTACACAGAGTAGAAGAAACAGCATCCTCACGTTATGTGAAGCTGATTACTTGGACATTAATGGGGTTGTGTGTCAATACCCTTTGCTGCCCTATACACATCTACTGTTCTGATATGTGTGTGTTTTGCTCACCAGATAGTAATTTGGACTACTATTTTATGGTAAAAAACCCACCAAATTTGGCTGGAATGAATAGCTTATACCAGTGCACAGATCCAAATGTGTACGTCAAGAATGTACCATATTAATTGCCATATGGACGGTTCATGTACATTATTGGTGAAAGAAAGCTGGTAAGGGCTAGTAAGGAGTACCAGCAAAAAAGTGATTAACTGGTATTTCCCATCTTCTGCTTGGAAACTCCCCACACATGCACACGCACACACATACAGAATCAGTAAGGAATCAATGTATCTTTCCCTCCTGCTTTAAATATGAGATTTCTGTCTTCCCTGCCTATCCCATCAGTGCACTGTGACTTCCTAGCCTATTGACATAACTACAAGATTTTATTTATTGTTATGCTTGTTATCATTAAATTATATACATTTCCAGATATTTTTTCTGATTTTGGGTCTCCAGGGTAATAATCCTTACTGGTAATTTTTTTTTGTAATTAAAAAACTTAGTGCTTCTCTATGTAAGAAATTCAAGCGCTACTCATAAATTGCCAGGGGCTAGGAAATACCGATGCATGTTGAAGCTCAGACCAGAGCCGTGACTGAGGAACTATCCTCAGAAGCCAAAAAAGAGCTAGTTCAAATTCCTTTGATTTCACTCTGGTCTCTAGCTCCAAAATCATACTCTATAATCATATGGACTCTATGTACATCTAACAACTTGCCAAGAATAAATTGATTCCCGCCTAAGGGTTACAGAAATAAACACTGAAACACAGCTCAGAATTAGGTAGATGGTTACCAAATTCTCAAAAAATCTGAGGGGGGGAAGGAGTCAAACACCTCCTCACATGAGTTATCAGCAAGGAACTCATAACTGTAGCCAGTGCCAAATGTTGCAGTTCCTCACATTGGTTGCTGAAGTAAATGAGAACCCAGAGTTACACCAAGTTACACACACATATACCTTCCCGACTGGTGGGAAGTTTAGGGTGCGGTAAATTTCATTTGGGAAAAAGAAGACTTCACAGAAATCTCTCCACAGGTATACTTCGTAGAAGTGCAGAAGGGAGAAAATGTAATTCATAGCAGTGGCCCAAAATCTAACTAAGCTGTTAGCAAAATGAACATCTAAAACCACCCTTTTAAATCTCCCAGTGTATGTACGTATTCTCCACTTTCAGACTGGGCAGCCCAGTTTCTTCCCTCTTCAGCCCTGCAGGTGAGTGTGACAACACATATTCAATGTGGGCTTTAGACAAACAGCAGCCAAATTCAACATTAATGCCCGTTGTTCCTCATCAATGACCAAGCTCCACCAAGTCTATGGAGAGAAGCCATCTCTCCGCTTTGCTCAACACAACAACATGACTCATGACTGTGCTTGATAAGCAAACTTATCTTTAAGGACAGAAGTCTAAAGCATTAGGACAGAAACTGCATCCTGTATTTTCAGTCCTGGCAATGCTTTTTGCATCTCTCTAATCTCACCCCCATCCCAGACTATCCTATTACTTTCTTAAATAAATTTCATGCTTGGTTTGCTGTAAATTGGACTGGAAGTGCTGTTGGTGTCAAAGGGTGTTGAACCAAGGTGCGCTAGCCACAGAGGCTGCATTTCCCAAGGATATTGCAGAAACGGCAGACTCAACAGGGGAACAACTCTGAAAGTCAAAAGGAATGGAGTGCGCAGGCTGCTTGTCTTGGAATTCAAGATGTGGAGAGTCAAAGCAGAGTTTGTTGTTCCTTAAAGAAATTGCAGTCAAAGGGTTGGATCCAGACTAAATGGGCAGTTCACACTGATTCCCTCTCCCCCCCCCGTAGATTCCACTCATGTCCTTCCTTGGGTTTCCCTAGTAGTCCCCAGGAGCAACATTTTGTGGAGATCAGAGGGCTGCCATTGGAGGGGGGGGGGGAAATTCCATTCTGCCTTTGGAAAATGTAGCCTGGACCAACTCAACATTCTAATAATCAGCCGAACATAAGATAGGGAACCTTACTGTTGGGGATATGGCCAATCGAGCACATTTTCACATTTCCCCTCTTTCATGAAGCTCTGAGTGGCATACATGCTCCCCCCTTTCCTCTATACTATCCTCATTACAGTCCTGTTAGGTCACACTGGGATAGGCCCAAAGTCACCCAGTGAATGTATGTGGGGATTTGAATATGGCTCTCCACAGCCCTAGTTCAGTATTCCGTCCCCTCTACCTCGCTCGCTTGGGTAAAGATATTATATTTTTAATTTTTAATATTATTTTATTTTATCATTTTAAAATATTTTATATTATCAGCTCTAAATTAAAAGAAGATCAGGAAGTTGGGTAGGGCACCTTTCCTTTGCACTTCACAGCACTAAAGTAACATCCAGTCTGCCAGGTTTCCGATACGTTTTGCCACTCCGAGCCTGTTTATTGTAATTGGATCTTGCCATGTATTTGAAAGCAGAATGCCTTTATCAATACAACAATGATTTATCCCTCAGTCTGTTAATAATCTAGATCCACAGGCAGTTTCAAGAGTATAAAATGAATATGGCCAATCTACTTCAGTTTGGACTGCTAACCTCCAGGTAGGCCCTGGAGATCTCCCCAGATTACAGCTGACCTCCAGACTACATATAGCAGTTCTGCTGGAGAAAATGGCTGCTTTGGGAGGATGGATTCTATGGCACTGTACCCAGACGAGGTCCCTTCCCTCCCTAAAGCCCAGCCTCCCCAGGCTTCACAGTTCACCTCCAAATCAATAGGAATTTCCCAACCCAGTGCTGGCAAGTCTATTTTAGGTATACTTCATTTAGGTATAATTGACCTGTGTGACACTGTGAAAAGTACTGGGTTCGCCGCATGGAGGACTCAGACGACGACATGCTTTAGCACACGTTTATTGTACTTAACACAGACAAAGACTAACTAACGGCCCGACAGGGCCAACTATATACATATCCACCCAGCACCCCCCATTCCCATTGGAGGGTTTGAATGTCCCACCAAAGTGGCTATTGGTTGGGGCTGGGGGATCTAGGATCCAAAGTTTCCATTGTTCTCGGATCCAAGCTCTTGCCTGTGCCACGGACCCCTCATGGCGGCCCACGTACACAACACACTGTTTACACTTCCTGGAGTTGTGAGAAGAGTTCCAGGGGCAGTGGTACCTGGGCTGGTTTTCTTTGGATGAGAGAGCACTGGAGACTTAAAGCTATTTCTCAAAAACCTTTGATTTGTTTATATAGAAGCAGAGCATAAGTGGGGGTGAAGAGGCACTCCTGCAAGGCAGCAAATCCGCTATTCCATATCAGATCCCAGGGGAGAGAGACTTTGCATCTCTGAGGTGTTTCACCTTCAGCTATCTCCAGCAGTCTCCTCTTTCTCTCTAAAACTGCTGCTTACACACAAACACCACAGCTCAGACAGAAGGAAAACTTTTATATTCTCCAAGCTCTGAGGGGTCTTTAAACAAGACAACTATTTGGAGACAATGGCCAATTATGCATGCACATCTTACAGCAGATTTTCAGAGCAGTAAGCCTTTAATCTTGACTTCGGATTCTGTGCCCGCCTTATGCACCATTCTTTTTTCTCCCGTGTATTTATTATGCAACTACAATTTAAAAAGCATACTTATCTAAATCAGGGTGGAATTTCACTTGTGACATGTGGGAGATGGTATCCAATTTTTTTTTTTAAAAAACACACAATTTCCCTAACTCAGCTGCGCAGTAGCATCCAGCAAGCCCCTTCCATTTAAACACACATGGTTCAGGTTTTGCACATGCATTTTAGAGTTAGTTCATTGAATGAAAGGGAACAGAAAGCAATTCAGGGAAAGGGGGGGGGGGAACCAATGGTGAAATGAACAAAAAAATTTTTTTAAACTGACAAGCAGCTATGAAGTCCCATTTTCCATATTGCAGGGTGCTAGGGGATTCTCTGATGTGTTATCAGCCACTGTGAAACATGGGAAAGAGCCACATGATCTCATACTATGGGGGAATATATTGAGTGTACAGAATGAATGGTAGAACCCACTGACGCTGGCATTGCAAGCTGTGATCATTTGCAATGTGTGTGTGTGTTTGTCTATGTGCGCATGCCTGTGCAAAGTTGGCTGTGACTCCACCACACTTTGCACAGGGCTGCAATTTATATAGGGGAGGAGTCCTCTGGCAGAAGCTCTGGAGAGCTTTTTTAGACTTGTGACACTAAATGGAAAAAGGGGGGGTATTTTTGCTGATGCGCTAGCGCAGCAGCATAGTAACACTAATTTCCTGCCCTTCCTAGCAAATTTGTGTGGCTTTCTCTTTATGATTCTCTAATTTGATCCTGCACACTGGTGTTGATCTTGGTAGTTTTTTTAAGGCCTGTCCTGTGCAGATTGTACTTTTCCTCCAAATGGATCGATCCCAAGTGATCCTTATGTTCAGCGGTTTGCAGAAGGTCCATGTGGCTCAGCCTCCATTTTAATGTTAGGCTTCCAGAGACTGCCAAAATAGTTCCCTCCCCAATTGTGCTCACTAAAGCATTAAAGGGGAAAATGTTTTCAAAGCTTTAGGCTTCCCATCCCAGTGTCTCTCTCTCTTTACATCTCATGTCAATGTCATTGCATGCTGATGATCTCCCCTTTATTTTGGTTGCATGTAGCACCGGAATACTTTTTTTTTTTGCACTGGGGACACTGCCATTTGCTTCCTCTCCAATCCCACTTTCAAATCAATACCAGCAGAGAACTAAACCTCACAGAGCTCCTTTTAAACTTTCCCCCTGTCGTTTTATTTTTTTGAATTCAGCAATCCGAGACTAGCAATAGTATCATGTTGTTATAATCATGCCACTTGTCCAAAAATTTAAAAATGAGGGGGAAATGGAGCTTGTACTCCGATGAAGGGGGAAGGATGGCAGAAGGTGCAGTGTGGGCAGAACGACCTCAATGTGGGCTGGGAGTGACCTTTGAGGAGCAGGAAAAGGGCAGGGGGAAATCCAAGGGAATCTGTACACTTTTGAATTACCTTTGGCTTGGAAACAAGGAAAAATCGGTACAAAAGCACTCTCAGAAAACCTGGGGAAACAGTGACCAGAAAACAAATTGAGCACTGAAGGGAGGAAAATCAATGCAGAACGACAAAGAAAAGCTGACAGACATGCACAGTTAAAGCAAAGGGGAAAACACCCATGCATAATAGGCCGGTCTTCTGACAATTAACTTCCATTGAGGAAATCTACAGCCATTAACGAGGATTAACATATTTTTGCCGCAGGCTCAGACCCCCGATCAGGTGCCACTTTAGGTAGCTCACAGTGATAGATCCATTCATAGTATTTGGACAGCATTTTCACATCATTCTTTCTGCTCACAATTCAGTCTGAGTTAATGGAATATTCAGCCAATCTACAATATTTATGCAAAATTCTCTTTCTTCTTCTTCTAATATCAAGGGCTTTGCATAAAGATAGGATCCATCCATAATGGTTCTAGGGCTGGCCATCAAAGCTGTCTCCTCCCAGATCTGCTCTTGCTACTAAGATTTAGTACAGATTTATTCAAAACACCACCCTTAAATGATTCGGGTGAGTAGCCATGTTAGTCTGAAGCAACAGAACAAAGTTTGAGTCCAGTGCCACCTTTAAAACCAACGAAGTTTAATTCTGGCTATAAACAGATGAAGTGTGCATGCACTCAAAAGCTTATACCCAGAATTAAACTTTGTTGATCTTAAAGGTGCCACTGGACTCAGACTTTACCCTTAAGTGCTATTATTGTTATTTTCCTATTGTGCAAAAGAGCTATAATGATAAAGGTGTTTGATTTGGATGGGGAGATCTAGTTTTGAATTTTTCCTCAGCCATAATTCTTTGACTCAGCCATTCTCTCTCAGCTTAATCTACTTAATTTACAGCTTAACTGAGATCAGTTCTACTGGATCAGTCCAGTGATGCATCTAGTTCAACATCCTGTTTCTCACTGAGGACTTGATGTTTATTTATTTATTTATTTATTTTATTCAAATTTATAGCCCTCCCTCCCCGCAAGCACTTATATTTTGAGGTTTACTGCCTCTGGGTGTAGAGTTTCCCTTCCTAGTACCCATTGATGGTCCCTCCTCTGTGAATCTCTCTAACCCCCTTTTGAAGCCATCTATGTGAATGGTAGGTTACATAAGAACATAAGAGAAGCCAATGTTGGATCAGGCCAATGGCCCATCCAATCCAACACTCTGTCACACAGTGGCCAAAAATACCAGGTGCCATCAGGAGGTCCACCAGTGGGGCTAGGACACTAGAAGCCCTCCCACTGTTGCTGCCCCCCCAGCACCAAGAATACATACCATCACTTGCCCCAGACTGAGAGTTCCTATACCTTGTGGCTAATAACCACTGATGGACCTCTACTCCATATGTTTATCTAATTCCCTCTTGAAGTTGTCCATGCTTGTAGCCGCCAGCACCTCCTGTGGCAATGAATTCCATGAATTCTTCACTTCTTTGGGTGAAGAAGTACTTCCTTTTATCTGTTCTAACCTGACCGCTCAGCAATTTCATGGAGTGCCCAAGAGTTCTTGTATTGTGAGAAAGGGAGAAAAGTACCTCTTTCTCTACCTGCTCTATTCCATGCATAATCTTATAAACCTCAATCATGTCACCCCTCAGTCGTCGTTTCTCCAAGCTAAAGAGCCCCAAGCATTTTAACCTTTCTTCATAGGGAAAGTGTTCCAACCCTTTTATAATTATTATCATTATCATCATTATTATCATCATTATTATTTATCATTGTTATCAGGTTTGCCTTGGCTAGCAGCTCCTGGGAACACAGTGTGTGGGTGGGGGACTGTAGACATTGGTGTAGCATGATGCTCTAGCAATTTCCCAAATATATATGGTAAAAACCGTAGGGATTGGAGGAATTCCTAGAGCATTGCACAAACGCTGGTTTCTTCCCTCCCCATTTGTGCTGCCACTGCTCCACCGAGCAGCAGTGGGAGACTGGGGGGGGGGGGCAGAGGGTTGCCATAGTGGGCAAACTTCCCCTTCCTTAGCAAATGGCCATTATGTCCTCTGGCTGTGAATTACACAATCTAATTATTTGTCGAGTGAAAAAGCATTCCCTTATTTCTGTCTTGAATCTACTGCCCATCAATATCATTAGGTGTCCCCTCCCCAGTTCTAGTATTACAGTTCCCCCCATTCATTATTCCACTCAATGTTTAATTTTAAGATTTCTCCCTTAGTCAGTGTTGTTGCAAAAAAGAGGGGGGATTGTTTCCCCAGATATATGCCACTCCGTTATTTACACAATTTCCTGCCTTTTGCCGGTTCATTAAGATGGGCACTAAAGAAAACATTGGGGTAACTCCAAGCCCAGCAGAGAGAGAAAAAAGTACAATAATTTTACAAGCGAATACAGACGTTGTGCAGTAGTAAGCAAGTCACAATAGCCACCCACTGCTATGGAGTCCGGTGCCAAAGAACATTTGAAAATCTTAACTTCTAACTAATAATCACTCCCTAGTCCAGAAGGCACACATTCAAATTTATATGCCATCATAAATGCATCCTTTCCTTTGTACTCACCCATTTCACACTTTCAGAATATTCAGAATTTCAAAACTGAGCACATGTCAGCGAAGCTGTGAGATCCAGATCCCGAGTCAGACAGACAGAATATGCTGACAGTCAAATTAGGGCTTGCCACCTTTTCCCCTGACAGACACTTTCTCAGACAGACTGTGTGCCTGCCCCAGCAACACAGACTTTTTAAGTTCCCCAAGACCTCTTCATCAGGCTGAATGTTCAAAACAAAAATAAAAGGGACGGAGGAAGAGGGGGGGAAATGATTCAGGGCATGCTGGAGAAAACTGCATAAGGCGGTGATGAATGCAAAACAAAACTCATGTTGCACCAAAGGCTACTGGGATAGAAAAAAACAATTTTTGTATTTATTTTTAAAAGGGTGGGTCCTCATAAAAACCAACAATTGATTTGGGGATTATTCTGTAGACCAATGTGGGTATATACAACTTTTTTTTTATTTTAAACAGTCATGTGACAGGTCTAAAGTCAATAAGTGATGTTTTCCCACTGTTGCCCCTATGTGCTAGGAAAAGCTCCCCTGACTGAATTCCTGCTTGCCATGTAGCTTTAAAGTGACAGCAGCACTGGCTGTCAAGCAAGCACACAAAAGATGGCAGCCATAAGCTGCCCTGCGAGCACCGATGTTCGGCACAAATTAGCCTGCACCAGCCAGCAGCAGGAGCACAGAGTGAGGGGAAAGAAAATCAAACTTCATCTGTCAAAAAGGTATGAGAGAAGACTGTAGCTCCTCTTCCACACTGCAGTCCCCTTTCTTTTCTTCTTCATAGTAACATCATTTCGTTGTTAGCTTTGTGGCTGCTGCCTAAAGCTTGTGCTCCCCCTCTAGCGATGTATTTCTATTTGCTCCACATCCACACCAGCAAGTATGTAACAATTTCCATACTGCTCAAAACAGCATCCTTTCCTGGACCTGCCAAAATGTCTGTGATTCCTACACAGGCAGCTTGGCAGTTGCTCATCAAGGCAGACCCTTTGTTCTGCCAGATCCCCTTGCTGAAGCTGCCCGTTAGTGTGAGTTTTGCTGGCTGAAAACAGAACTTGAAAGACAACATCCCAGCACACCACTGTTTGGCCTGGGGACTACCGGGTGAACACAAATCCATCATTTCCCTATTAAGAATCTTGTATATGAAACCGCTGCTGAATTCCCATCCTCCGCCCCTCTTATTCTTAGGCTGAAATCTCCAGATTTGAGATGCTCTTCTTGGGCCCATTCAGTTTGATTTTTGTTGTCCTTTCTTGACATAAGAACATAAGAGACGCCAATGTTGGATCAGGCCAAAGGCCCATCCAGTCCAACACTCTGTATCACACAGTGGCCAGAATCCTTTATCATTTTGATAACGTTTGTTCCCCCAAAACATTAGCAATTCTGTCAAAATACTTTCAGCTCTGCCTTCAAAACAGAATGTTTCTGCCTCATTTTCAGTGCCTATCGACTAACAACTGGTGCCTGTGCCTCCTTTTTGTTGTGCTGCAGAATTTCCAAAATGAAAGATGTAATACAATTTTATAATACTATGTGTAGCCATTTTGAAATGTTGGGTATGATCCAGTAGGAAGGTCTCCTCCACAAGCTCAGTTGGAGTGGCCAGTGTTTGTTTTGTTTTGTTTGTTTTTGTGGTAGTACTGACTGATACCCTGACCTGGATAGCCCAGGCTATACTGATCTCATCAGATCTCGGAAGTTAAGCAGGGTCAGCCCTGGCTAGTATTTGGATGGGAAACCTCCAAGGAATACCAGGAACTTGACATGGAGGCAGGCAATGGGAAACCACCTCTGAAACATCTCTTGCCCTGAAAACCCTACAAGGTCCCCACAAGTCAGCTGTGCCTTGATGGCAAATTTCACTGCCACTCACAGGTAATGAGTACTGGTACCTTTTGTGTAGAGGCTCTCTGGAGTCGTGAGGGGAGAAGTGGTGGAAATCAATGCAACCTTCTATATGAGTACCACCATATAATGAATGCATGCCATTTCATCCTCAGTCACTGAAACAATAGTTTTGAGCAGAATAATTTTTGGATCCAGATTTTCTTTGCTGATCTCTTTCCCTATTCAATACCCAATTGCAGTTTTTCAAAACCCAGGACTCCCAATCTGTCTTGATTTTGTTTGTTCCAAATACTACCTCAATATCAGATCCACAGCTTCAGGGCTACCCCTTCTCTTCTTACTGATCTGTTGTTGTCTCACTGAAACTGCATAGAGAAGAGAGGCTATTAATTGTCTAAAAAAATTATAATGACTTTACTTAACCACAACATTTCTCTATCAGTCCCAGCACTAGACGATTTCCCGCAGAGAAGCAGACAAGAGAACATTTCCTGCTTAGTTGGAAATGCTGTGTGTAGAATACCTGTCGAGATGGACAGAGAGCAGACATTGGATCCATTCCAAAAATGGCAAAGCTAAGATGAGGTTCTCTGTGAAGGATGCTCAATTGTGACCATGGGAAAGAAACAGCCAGACAAACGGAGAAGAGAGAGAGGAGAAAACTTGGCTATGTAAACTCTCTCCTTTCCCTCCCTGAATCCTCACAGAACTGAACAGTATATTTAACTATTAATTATTACGTGATCCTACCAAAGTGTATGTATTGGGTGGTTTTAAAGCAAGTTTGTAGAAAACCAAGTTTGTCAAATATTGAAGTCAATGACAGCTTAGCCCCAGAGGGATCACAGCTCAATGGTAAAGCACAAATCTGTTTCTTTTGCTGCCCCAAGGGAGCAGTGCCACAGGGCTTGGTTTGCCTGCCTCCAGGCAGGGCTTGGAGTTCTGGAATTGCAACTGAGATGGCCAGACTACAGAGATCGGCTCCCCGGAGGAAATGGCGGCTTCAAAGGCCGGACTCTATGGTATCATCACATCCCTGCAGATCTCAAACTCTGTTCTCCCCAAGCTTCCCGGGATGTTCTCCAGAACTCATAATCAAGCTGGATATTACAACTGAAAAACTGTATAGAAGGGAGTGCTCAGAGGGTAAAATGCCTCAGGGCATGAAGTTAAGTCCTCCTGAAGCCTACATTTTGTGCTAGATCCAGAGCAGAATCAGACAGTACCATTTTCAAGTTACACTTGGTACTTCTCAGGGCAAGAGGCAATAAATCAATTGCACTCCACTGGAAAAACAAACTCAAATGACTCTAATATATCTCTCAACCACCAAGACTGAAAATCCCTTTTTGGAAGAGAGGAGTAGGTGGAAATGATGACAGCTTGCCACAGCATTTTCTTTCACAAACTTTCCCATTCAAAATTGTCCCCAAATTATCCCTTAGTTATTGTTCCTCCAGAAGGGAATGATTCTTGTGCTTTCCCCAAGAGTAGAAAAATATCTGTGCGTGAGAGAGAGAGAAAGAACATGTAAATTAGCGGGGAGGGGCAGGGAATTTTCCTTCTCTCTCAAAATTTCAGCGTCCCCAGCATATTTTTGTTTTAAAGAAAATCAGGGCAAAGTTTCAAGGACCTCTGTGAAATGTGTTGCCTGGCCTGAAGAAAGTGGGCTGGAAAGGACCCTTGCCTGAGATCCTGGAGAGCCACTGTCAGAAGTGACATTACTGGGTGAGAGGGAGCACAGATCTGAGTCATTATAAGGCTGTGTTATATGTTCAACTACAGTTAGGCTAGAATATCTCACAGAATCCTACACTGAACATCACACAGAATCTTGGCTCAGCTTTATAAGCCGGTTAATACTCCATGGTTTACGGGTCTAGTTATGGGCCAGTCTGTTCCACCATCAGCCTGTGAACAGCACTATTACCATGGCTGCCATTTTCTCTCTACCACATTGTCCTTCTCACTAGCACCACTCTTTGCAAAATGGCCTCTCCTCATCCTATCTCGATTCAATAGAATTAGATCTACCACAAACCTCCCTAGCTCAACCACTGACTATCAAAGCTTCTCCCTAGGGTTGCCAGCCTCCAGGTGGGGCCTGGAGATCTCCCAGTATCTCAACTGATCTCCAGGCAATAGAGATCAGTTCCCCTGGAGAAAATGGCTGCTTTGGAGGGTGGACTACATAGCATTATATCCTGACGAAGTCCTTCCCCTCCACAAATCCTTTCATCCCTGGGTCCCACCCCACCAAATCTCCAGGAATTTCCCAACCCAGAGTTGGCAGCCCTACTTCTCCCTCTCAAGTCCACTCCTACCACAGAGGAGCAAGGCTAAACTAAAATAGCATCATTTGTCTGAAATTTCAACCCTAAGGTCTGAGCTGCCATCATTTTATTTTATTTTATTTCCCAAAACTTTACCCCACCTTTTGCAAGGTGGCTTACCATTTAAATCATACAAGTTGGTAGGGTTGCCAAGAAAAATGGAGGAAGATGCTGTGTCCCTTTAACAGAGAGTTGATATGTGGGAAGGGATAGCTGAAGCTTTTCATGGCATGGAGGTAAATAACATCATCTGGTAAATAACATTCCATTAAGCCATTATGAAAGAGACGTGGCATTTTTTCTACAGGCAGTTGGCAACCCTACAAGCTGGAAAGTGAACTTGGTGTAGTAGCTATAGTGTTGGACTAGGATCTGGGACCTAGTTTCAAATCCCCACTGTTAATTATCATATGGCATTGTGTGTAGTATAGCCAGGATATCCTAAAATTGTCTGGCAGCCAGAAGTTCTAGATCTTTTTTAGCATTATGCACCACAAGGTGGTGAGATAGACTTGTTCTTAAGGCAAGAGATATTTCAGAGGTGGTTTGCCATTGCATGACTCTGCGTCGCAGGCCTGGTATTCCTCAGAGGTCGCCCGTCCAAATACTAGGCAAGGCTGACCCTGCTTAGATTCCGAGATCTGATGGGATCGGGCTATCCAGGTCAGGGCATCCCCACTATGAAGGCCTGCCAAGCCCCCATTTGGGGCAGGGAATCCATCCCCCCCCCCAAGCTCCGGTTGGCTGCTGCCATTTCAAGCGGCAGCGGTGTGTGTATCTGTGTGTGTTAAAAAAAACCCCTCTTACCAGCATTGTGAGTGTGGTGATTTAACTTTTGGGGAGACCTCAGAACTGATGGCAGTAGCTCAAAGAATCACTGGGAACTTTTACCATTGCTTTTTCAGTGATTCTTAGAGCTACTGCTATCGCTTCCAGGTTTCCCCCGGAAGTGACATCATCATATTCACAATGCGCCCTCTACCACCCCTGCTAGTTGCCACCAGGCTTGGCCTCTCTCATTATGCAGTGGAAGCCCAATGGGATCTCTGGCAGTCATTCTCATTCAGCCTAAACTCTCTTGGGTGTTGGCATGCCAGGTCTCCAGGCAAAGTGGCAAGCTTCGTGGCAAACCTCACTGTTGCTTGCCAGCACCTGAAAGGCTGGCAGGAGAAAATGGCAGCAGATTTGGGGTTTTTACCATAGACATTTTTGTAAGTGCTACAGCACCCCATGCCATCACTTCTGGTTTTCACTGCACTGGATATCAGTGCACTGGAAGGATTCTGGCACCCCAGTCAGGGCCGGATTTAGACTTGCTGAGGCCCTAAGCTATACGAAACCCAGAGGTCCCCTACTGTTTTAAATTACATCAGCTGGTCTCAGAAAAATTTAAAATATATCCGCCTTTTTAATATTTGAAATCATTTTTTATATTGTGTTTTTATTCGAGGCCCCAGCAGATTGCGAGGCCCTAAGCTGTAGCTTATTTAGCTTATGCGTAAATCCGGCACTGACCCCAGTCCTGTCCCCAGAATGCTCCTGGGAGTTGCCAGCTGGGCTCTGGCAACCCTGCTTATGCGGGTAAAATGGAAGAGGAGATACTAATGTATAGTGCCCTGAGCTTTTTGGAGGAAGGACAAGAAAAAAATGCACTAAATAAATAAACCCTACACTATAATGAGCATTAAAGCATCAATATAAAAGTATAAAAAGCAATAAAATATTCCAAATAGAGCAAATAAAAACAAGAATGCACATCATGGCGACACTGATGAGGATCCTTGCCTCCCCAATGAAAGTGCTAATCAACCAATGTCCAATGAAGCAAGACTATTTCGCATGCCTTGGCAAGGGCCATCTGTGACAGTGCTCTTTGCTTTTCCTCAGCAATCCATTCCACAATGTCAGGGTTATAACAGAGGAGACGTGGGACTTCACTGAGGACATACGCACCATCCAAGTGAAAAGTGCAACTTGAAGAGGCTGTGTTCCTCTCAGTTGACCCATAGGTTCAAGCTGGGAAAGATGAGCCTCAGGTCAGGATAACGGTGCTCATCTAGCTTAGACCCCTTTAGATGAGTTCCGTTTTATCTTCAAGACACCATGATTGAGATCAGCAAGGAATTCCCTCACCCTCCTCGCATTCAGTTTAGCTGATATTATGCTCAGCCCTCTAATCCCATTAGAATAGAACACCTAGCATAACGTGAGTAGTACTGACTTAAAAAGTGCCTAAAATCAAATTTGTCTGATTTATCATGGCAAGGAACCAAACAACATTTGCATAATTTGTGTAGTTTATTTAGGTGGATAGCCGTGTTGGTCTGAAGCAACAGAACCTGGTTGAGAGGAGATGGATGGAGCATAACAGGGTCTCAGTTAATTACCCTTAGCATTCCACAATTAAGGGTACATTTACACATCAGTCTCTAATTCTGGTATATTTATTTGCCTCACTATGCCCTCCCCCCCGAATTACGGTTGACCGTATCAACTAAGCTCATTATTCCTGGTTGGTCCTTGCATCTGTTAAACATCTTCATTATGTTGTATATTAATTTGCTGCTCACCCTCTACCTATATCTATGGACTGGTAACTTCTGTTTCAATGTATCTGAAGAAGTGTGCATGCACATGAATGCTTATACCGAATAAAACTTTGTTCGTCTTAAAGGTGCCACTGGACTTGAATTTTGTTATGTAGTTTATGTAATCTATTTGGTTTGCATTGAAGTTGTCAGAACTGCCTGCTCACCTAGCTGGATGAAAGTCTGAAAAATCCAAGCCCTGCAAATGAAGAAGCAAAGAGCTGAGTCAGCATCCAGTAGGGGCTCATTCACCCTGAATTTACCCGGGAGCAATAAAACCTGCATTGTGTCTCACTGAAGCTTGCGATGTCAGCAGCAGTACATTGCACACACTCAAGTTTTACAAAACATAAGCACCCCTCTTGGTAAAGAAACATGCTGTATGCAGTAATTTCTTCAGCCTTCGACACAATCATTATGTTGAAAACTGACAATGTCTAACAAGAAGGACACCTTGTCCTTCTGGCCCTGTGGTCTATGAGACCAGTGGACAGTTTCTTCAGTCAGGGGTGTTTTGGGAGCCAGAACCATCCACATGCCCTGACACTTTGGCTCAAATGTATTCTACCCACACACCTCACCTCAGGCAAGGCTGCTGAGAACTGCCATAAGCCCCCAGCCAAAGATTCCCCCTGGAGGGCCTCTTATACTACCTAGACACAACCCAAATATTGTACCCAAAAAACTCAAAACCTCACAGTTTGCCTGGCTCCGTGAGCCTTCAGAATGACCAGTCCCCCTCAAATTTAATTCATGCCCCATTTATATAGACAGGAACTCTCAGTCTGGGGCAAGTGATGCTCTGTATTCTTGGAGCTTGGGGAGGGGGGCCACTGGTGGACCTCCTGATGGCACCTGGTATTTTTGGCCACTGTATGACAGAGTGTTGGACTGGATGGGCCATTGGACTGATCCAACGTTGGCTTCTCTTATGTTCTTAGGTTCTTATAGTCCAGTGGTAGTGGAAAGTGCTGTCAAGTCACAGCTGACTTATGGCAGTCCCACTGGGTTTTTCAATGTGAGATATGTTCAAAGATGGTTTGCCATTGCTTGGCTCCATCCCCACAACCCTGGTATTCCCTGGAGGTCACACCCATACAAATACTAGCCAGGGTTGACCCTGCTTAGCTTCTGAGATCTGACAAGGGCCCTTTCTGCACTCTCCATTTAATCCATGTTCCTCGCGGTGTCCTCCAAGCAATTCTGCACTAAAATGGAATTCAATCCAGGAAAACAATCTATCCATTCAGTTTCTCAGTGGGCATCACCATGTTTATTCTACTTTCACTGTAGACCGCATGTTCTCAACCGTCCAGGGTTGCTGGCCTTCAGGTTGGGCCTGGAGATCTGCCAGAATTACAACTGAGTTCCAGAATACAGAGATCAGTTCCCCTGGAGAAAATGGCTGCTTTGGAGGAGAGACACCATGACATTATACCCTGCTGAGGTCCCTCCCCAAACCATGCCCTCCTAGGCTTCATCCCTCCTTCCAGTTTCCAGGAATTTCCCAACCCAGAACTGGCAATTCTAGTTGAACCTGTGGGCACTTTTGGGATTTTGAGAACACTCAACGGGGCATAGGGTGCTGTGGGGGGAGAATGTAGCAAAAATTGCAGTCTCTAGTGACATCACTTCTGGCATGAACCTGGAAGTGATGCCATTGCATCAGAGTGATGCTCTAGGATTCTACTGTGGCCTGCCCTTGTGCCACCCCATGAAGGATGCATGCAGTCTCACTCCATTCTGTGTGCTGAAGGTTGTGCCTGGCTGAGCATGGTGTAGCCATGTGTTCCTCTCTCCCTCCTCCCTTCTTTGGGCAGTAGGTGGGGCCTTTTTCCAGGGTCTTTTTTCATTTCATAGGGAGGTTCTTAGCTAAGCATCCTCCCGTCAGGGAGGCATGTGTTTCCAAATGGGTGCACCCTACAGAATATATTCCCTGGGCTCTTCAAAGAGCCTGTTTCATGGAGCTGAGGACACATTGTCATGCACCATGGAGTCAATGGACACTACATTGGTGGCCAATAGGGTTCCCAGACACACACCCTGTAATGTATTGAAACGATTACATGAATCATCTCATAGGGCTCCTATGTTAAGCTTCGAGCCAGACCAGGGCTCCTCTGAGCGAACTTCCTATTGGTCGCTTCGTAACAGCGACCAATCAGAACGATACCATTCCCTAGGAGGGAAAGACTCCCATTGGTCCTTAACTAAGCAATCTCATTGGTTGTTAATTGTAAATAGGCGTGGCTACATTAGCCCGGTTATGTTTAAAAGGAGCATAAGCTCCCACTGTTTTCTGTTCTGGTTTCTTACTGAGTTAGTGCTTGCTCGTTACTTCCAATAAAGCTGAATCACTTGCTGAATCACTCTAAGAGTCCTTTGTTAGCGCGATCTAACAATTGGCGACGAAGGTGGGATGTTAGAGCAGGTAGGCAGCCCTGCGGACATCCACACTTCGGACTCGGAAGAAAGCGAGCAGAGCACAGCAGCCGATCCGGCGGAGGCGCCACCAGCTCCGGTGCCCAAGTCTCCCACGATGGCTGGAAGCCAGAAGTTCGAGTGCTTCGAACCCTCCTCAGAAGACTGGGACTCCTACCTATCCAGGTTCGAGTTCCATCTGGAGACACACGACATTACAGACGAGGCCAAGAAACGGGCGTGCCTCCTGAGTTCCTGCGGGAAGGGGACCTTCGACATAGCCAGGTCGTTGGTGGCCCCAACTGATATAAAGACTGTCACCTACGCTGACATCACGGAGAAGCTTAAGGCTCACTATTCTCCACAACCGTCGGAGATCGCCTGCCGGCACGCTTTTTACAAGCGGAACCAGGCCGGAGGCGAGACCATCGCAGATTTCGTGGCGGCCCTTCGCAAAGCCGCACGGCCATGTAATTTCCACAACGTGGAGGAAGCCCTCAGAGACCGTCTCGTCTGCGGTCTCAAAGATGAAAGGCTGCAACAGAGGCTGTTCGCCCGCACCACCCTGACCTGGGCAGTGGCCTACGAAGAGGCCGTGGCCGCGGAAGCAGCGGAGAAGTCCACGAAGGAGGTCCGCCAGCGGGTGGCAGAGCCCAGTATACACGCTCAACGAGACAGCGAGGGCGAAGACGCGGATGATGACGTCAACGCGGTTCGAGGCAAGCGGACCCCAGCGAAGACTACCAACGTCAAGCCTTGCTCCGGTTGTGGCGGGAAACACCAGCGCGACTCCTGTTGGGCTCGTGATGTCGACTGCAGAGCGTGTGGGCGGCGTGGTCATCTGGCCAGAGTCTGCAGATCAGCAAAGAAGGATCCCTCAACTAACAACCGGTCAGCGCAGAGGGGCACTCCAGTCAGCACCCAAGGCAAGACCCGTTCCTCAGCATCGGAAGCAAGCTGCCAGTTGACGGCGACCTTGTCGAGCGCATCGGCCGTAAATCGCACCAGCAGCCAGGGCAAGATCACCGTGACTCCACTCCTCGACGGCCGACCCTGTACAATGGAGGTGGACTCAGGATCGTCCGTGACGGTGATTTCTGCCGCGTCCTGGCGCCAGTTGTTCCCGAACCGAAGCCGGCGGCGGCTCCAGCCTGCGGGAACCAGAGTGTCCGACTTCCAGGGCAACCGAATTCCCTTGGCCGGACGGGACTCTGTTACTGTTGAGTATAAGGGGAAATGTGTTAAACTGTCATTCCTGATTGCAGAGGGAGACCGGGTTAACCTGCTAGGGTTAGATTGGTTTGAGCCATTGGGCATTGGTATTTCTGGGATTAACAGGATGTCTGAAAATAAATGGGGCATGCTGTACGACCTGTTCCCTGATGTATTTGCCGAAGGGTTGGGGAGGTACAAGGGCCCCCCGGTTGCGTTTGACTTAGATCCGTCAGTCAAACCTATTAGGTTGAAGTATCGGAAAGTACCTGTGTCTCTCAAACATAAGGTGGAAAAAGAGATTGACAAACTAGTTGAGCAAGGGGTTTTAGAGCCAGTACCATACAGCAAATGGGAGACCCCGATCGTAACCCCTGTCAAATCAGATGGGTCCATACGACTATGCGCCGATTACAAATGTACGATTAACAAGGCGCTGCAGCAACATTCGTACCCGGTCCCGGTAATAAGCCACATTTTGGCTTCCCTGGGGGGTGGCAAGATTTTCGCCAAATTTGACCTGGCCCAGGCATACCAGCAGTTGCCTGTCACCCCGGAGGCTGCCGAGGCCCAAACAATTGTAACCCACCAAGGGGCTTTTAAAGTGAACAGGCTGCAATTCGGGGTCAACGTAGCACCTGGGATTTTTCAGGGCCTCATGGAACGTCTACTAAGGGGGGTACCTGGCACAGTGCCCTATTTTGACGACGTGCTGATTGCGGGCGGGTCTGAACAGGAACTACTGGACCGGGTTAAAGAGGTCCTCAGGCGTTTTCAAAATGCCGGTCTCAGAGTTAAGCGCTCAAAATGCACGCTCGGGGTGGAAAGTGTGGACTTCCTGGGGTTTCGCATTGACGCAGAGGGAGTCCACCCCACGGATGAGAAGGTATCTGCAATCCAAAACGCCCCCAGGCCGGTGAGTAAGAAGGAGCTCCAATCCTTTTTAGGACTCCTGAATTTTTATCATGCGTTTTTACCGCATAAGGCATCAGTGGCGGCCCCTTTGCACGCGCTTTTGCACAAGGAGGCAAAATGGAAGTGGGGGCAGGCCGAGGAAAAGGCTTTTGTGGGAGTCAAGGAGCTGCTGACATCTAATGCCGTACTCACGCATTATGATGAACACAAGCTCCTGGTGTTAGCTGCTGACGCTTCACCTTTTGGAGTAGGCGCAGTTTTAAGCCATCTGATGCCTGATGGGAGCGAAGCGCCTATCGCTTTTTATTCTAGATCACTATCTGCGGCAGAGCGGAACTATGCCCAGATAGACAAGGAGGGTCTGGCGTTGGTAGCGGCTGTCAAAAAGTTCCATGATTTTATTTTTGGCAGACGATTTTTGCTGGTCACTGACCACAAGCCGCTACTGGGGATTTTTGCGCCCGATAAGCAATTGCCAAACATCATGTCCCCACGCATGCTTAGATGGGCGATATTTTTGCAGGCTTATGATTTTGACTTAGAGCACCGGCCTGGGAAAGCGATTGGGCATGCGGATGCCCTCAGCCGGTGCCCGGTGCCGGACATTGGCGCAGACCCTGCCCCCGCCTGTGAGGTCTTGGCAATTGAGGAGCTTCCTCGACCCCCGGTATCATCCAGGGACATTGCAGCACACACGGCCAAGGATAGCGTGCTGTCCCGAGTATTAAACTGGGTTTGGAGGGGGTGGCCGGTTGGAAGCGTTGAACCGGAGTTCGGCCCTTACAAAAGCCGTCAAAATGAACTATCCATTTCTAAGGGCTGTGTATTATGGGGGAACAGGGTGGTGGTTCCTGACAAACTCAGGACGAGAGTGTTAGAGTCGCTGCACGAGGGTCACCCCGGTATGGTACACACCAAAGCGTTGGCCAGAGGGTATGTCTGGTGGCCGGGGCTGGACAAAGAGATCGAAGAATGGGTACGAGGGTGTCCCAAATGCCAGCAAGTCAGACCCGATCCCCCACAAGCTACACCCCAAGGCTGGGAGTCATCTGGTAAACCCTGGGCCAGATTGCATATAGATTTTGCTGGCCCTCTCCAAGGGCAAATGTTCCTAATTGTGGTGGACGCTATGTCCAAATGGCTGGAGGTCGTGCATATGAAATCGACCACATCACTTGCTGTGATCCATGCGCTCCGCCGACTTTTTGCCACCCACGGGTTGCCTGACGTCATCGTCAGTGACAACGGGCCTCAATTTGTGTCTGAGGAATTTAGGCTCTTCCTCACGAGTAATGGCATACGCCAAATGACTTCGGCCCCTTTCCATCCGGCATCTAATGGCCAAGCCGAACGGATGGTCAGGACGGCCAAAGAGGCCCTGGGTAAAATGGACGAAGGGGACTGGAGCCAGAGGCTGGGCTCCTTTCTTTTGCTGCAGCACACCACCCCCTGTAGTGCTACAGGCCGTAGTCCGGCCGAATTGTTAATGGGGCGGAGACTCACGACCCGTTTGAACCGAATGCACCCAGACCTCACTGAAGAGCAATCCGAGCGTACCACGGCGCAACCGAAGGTGCGCATGTTTGAAAAAGGGGACAAGGTTTTCGCACGAAATTATGCAAACGGGCACTTATGGCTTCCTGGGGTTATATCCGACTCTGTGGGTACTCGAATGTATGTGGTGCAGTTAGCTGACGGTCGAATATGGCGGCGCCACATAGATCAGTTAAGGAGACGTTGGGCTAGGGACAGCGCTGACTCTCCGACGGCTGAATCCCCTGATGTCGAGTGGACACCCCCAGAGCAGGCGGTGAGTACCGAAAGGCCCGGTACTGTCCCCGAGTCAGGGCAGAACCCTGTGTGCGGGGCTGAAACCCCAGTCGAGTTTGTGCCTGATCCAGGCTGTAGCGAACCCCACTCTGACCCACAACCTTGTATACCCATGGAGCCTGCACCGCTCCGCAGGTCCCAGCGTTCGCGGCAAATGCCGACTTATCTGAAGGACTATGAGTGTAATTAATGTGGGAATAACTGATGTACAAAAGTTTGATTGTTTGTAAATAATAAAGCTTTTGGGATGATGGCTTAACTTAGGGGGGAGGAATTGTAATGTATTGAAACGATTACATGAATCATCTCATAGGGCTCCTATGTTAAGCTTCGAGCCAGACCAGGGCTCCTCTGAGCGAACTTCCTATTGGTCGCTTCGTAACAGCGACCAATCAGAACGATACCATTCCCTAGGAGGGAAAGACCCCCATTGGTCCTTAACTAAGCAATCTCATTGGTTGTTAATTGTAAATAGGCGTGGCTACATTAGCCCGGTTATGTTTAAAAGGAGCATAAGCTCCCACTGTTTTCTGTTCTGGTTTCTTACTGACTTAGTGCTTGTTCGTTACTTCCAATAAAGCTGAATCACTAGCTGAATCACTCTACGAGTCCTTTGTTAGCGCGATCTAACACACCCCCCACCAGTGGAGGCAGAGGTCCCCCACTGGCAGGCCTTAGTCTTAAAAAGTGGGAGGCTCTGTCGAAGTGCAGTGACATGTCTATGTCACTGCCCACGTAGCCCGGAAGTAACAGGATGACTTTGGGGATGTAAGGGTGACACTCTGGTACTTGGGCAAAAACTCTATGGTAAATTTGGCTTCGACCTTTGAGTTTTTGCCCAAATATCAGTGCATCACCCCCAATGTCTCTGTAGTCTGGCGATCAGCTGTAATTCTGGGAGGTCCTCAAGTCCCACCTGGAATCTGGCATCCCTAGTTGAAGAACTGAGTCAAAGTGAGGTGACAAGAGAGGAAGGATTACTAGGCAAAGTGAAAACTAGTGTGTCTGCAGGTCCAGATGGCATACACCCAAGGATTCTTGAAGAACTCAAATATAAAATCGTTCATCTACTAACAAGTATATGTAACTTGTCGCTAAAATCCATACCAGCTGTCTGGAAAGTAACAAACATCACCTTGATTTTTAAAAAAGGGGTCCAGAGAGGATCCAGGGAATTACAGGCCAGTTAGCCTAACATCTGTTCCAGGTAAATTAGTAGAAGCTCTAATAAAATATAGGATTATTTTATTTTAGGCACATAGAGGAACAAAGCATGCTGAGGGAAAATCAGCATGGTTTCTGCAAAGGGAATTTCAATGGGGATAAATGTAAAGTTCTGCATTTAGGTAGAAAAAATCAAATGCATAATTATAGGATGGGGGAGAATTGTCTTAGCACTAGTATGTGTAAAAAGGATTTAGGGGTCTTCGTAGACCATACATTGAACATGTCTGCAGTATGATGTGGTAGCTAAAAAGGCAAATGCGATTTTGGGCTGTATCAACAAAAGCAGGGCTATGTTTGGGCAGGAACGCACAGGAACGGAGTTCCGGCTGGCTTCAGAGTTGGCCATGCCCACTACAGCCAAAACCTCTGCGTGCATGGCTACAGAGGGAAGGCCTGGAGAGCGACCCCCCCCGGCGACTCCGAGGTGGGTGGGCCAAGGGCCCCCCTGGAAGAATCGGGGAGGCATTTAAATGCCTCCCCATGCCTTCCCTGGCCTGTCCAAGGGCCAACTTGCCTGGGCTCCCCACAGCCACGGAGTGCCTAAGAAAGCTAAGGGCTGGCTTGCCCGGGTGCTCCACAGCCACGGGGCACCCGGACAAGCCAAGGGAAGGCATGGGGTGTGGCCTAATATGCTAATGAGTGGTGATGTCATGGGTGTGGCCTAATATGTTAATGAGTTTCTGCTGTTGGGTGTGGCCTATTATGCTAATGAGTTCCTGCTGGGCTTTTTCTACAAAAAAAGTCCTGAACAAACGTATAGTGTCCAGATCACGTGAAGTGATGGTTATCACTATACTCTGCTCTGGTTAGGCCTCACCTAGAGTATTATGCTCAGTTTTGGGCACCACAGTTTAAGAAGGATATAGACAAGCTAGAATGTATCCAGAGGAGGGCAACGAAGATGGTGAGGGGTCTGGAGACCAAGTCCTATGAGGAAAGGGTGAAGGAGCTGGGTATGTTTAGCCTGGAGAGGAGACGACTGAGAGGTGATATGATAACCGTCTTCAAGTACTTGAAGGGCTGTCATATAGAGAATGGTGTAGAGTTGTTTACTGTTGCCCCAGAAGTTTGGACCAGAACCAACGGGTTAAAATTAAATCAGAAGAGTTTTTGGCTAAACATTAGGAAGAACTTCCTGACAGCTAGAACAGTTCCTCAGTGGAGCAGGCTTCCTCGGGAGGTGGTGGGCTCTCCTTCTTTGGAGGTTTTCAAACAGAGGCTAGATGACCATCTGACAGCAATGCTAATTCTGTGAACTTAGGCAGATAATGAGAGGGAGGGCAGGAAGGGTTGCCTCAGTTCTTAGATCTTGCGGCTCTTTCTTATACACCCAAGGAAATGCTGATCGCCACTTTGGGGTCAGGAAGCAATTTTTCTCCAGGCCCGTTTGGCTGGAGATCTTGGAGGTTTTTGTCATCTTCTGGGTATAGAACAGTGTCACTGGAGGTCTGGAGGGGGAGGTATTTGTGAATTTTCTGCATTGTCCCTTCCAACTTTATGATTCTATAATTCTAAGTCCTGCCTTGCCAGACTTTTGGAGTTCTTTGAGAAATTGAACAAACATGTAGATAATGGTGATCCAAGCAACATTATATACTTGTACTTTCAAAGGGCTTTTGACAAGGTACCTTGCCAAAGATTCCTGAGTAAGCTTAGCAGTCATGGAATAAGAGGATGGATCTACTTATAGACTAAAAGTTGGTTACATGGAAGGAAGGAACAAGTAGGAATAAAGGGACAGTTCTTGCAATGGAGAGAAGTGAGCAGCAGGGTCCTACAGGGATTGGTATTGGGACCAGTGCTATGTAGTGTATTCATAAATGATTTGGAACTGGGTAGTGCCCAAGTGTGCAGATGATATCAAATTATTTAGGATGGTGAAAAACAAGGAGGACTGTGTAGAGAGGTTCATGAGGATCTCTCTAAACTAAGAAAATGGGCCACCACATGGCCAAAAAAGCAGAGTGTGCTTAACTGTGAGGCGATGCATGTTGGAACAAAAAGATTCCTAGTTTCAAATATATGCTGATGGGGTCTGAACTAGCTGAGACTGAGATTGAAGGGTTGTAGTGGAAAGCCTGATGAAAATGTCAACTCAGTGTGCAGCATGGCTGAAAAGGCAAACTCCATTCCAAGAACTATTAGAAAAGGGACTGAAAATAAAACAGCCAATGCTGAGACCTTTTTTAGAGTGCTGTGTGCAGTTCTGGTTGCTGTATCTCTAAAAGGTTATTGCAGAACTGGAAAAATGTCTAAAGGAGGGCAACCAAGATGATGAAGGGGTCGGAACACCTTTCCTATGAGGAAAAGATGGAGAGTCTAGGACAGGGCCCCCCAGTGGGGTGTCTGTGGGTGCCATGACTCCCACCAACACCTTTCCTAGTGCCTGCCAGGTGTTTTTATAAAGTGAGCATGGCCATGTGGGGCTTTTCCCAGCAAGGCCAATGGAGATCTGATGGGCTGTGCAGATTTTTTAAAGTGTTGCTTTGGCAGCAGCTGCCACCATAGCACAAGGATCTTCACAGTGTGTCTGAAGGTAAGCTGTGGAAGCCATTTTGCGGCTGGTTCCACCTTGTGCAGCAGACATTTTGTGGCAGCCATTTTGCGACTACGCCCACCATGCTGTGTCAGAAGTCCAGAGGTGCCGGCAGACTCAAAATGGTTGGGGAACCCTGGACTGGGACTGCTGAGTCTTGACAAAAGACAGCTAATAGGAGGCATGATAGAGGGTTCGTCCCACTCCAGGGGTCACGGGCCATGAGGGCTGGACCCCAGAACCCCTGGTGGACCCCACAAGACCCCCTCCATTTGCCTTACCAGAAAGGGGAAGACCCGGCGAGCCAGCATGAGAGACTGAAGCAGCGATCCCGTTCGACGCACACTGCACCATGGGATGAGACCGGGGCCCGCGGAGCGGCCTTTGGGAAGAAGAGGAGGAAGCTGACGGGGCTGATGGACCGAGAGCGAATGTCGAACGGCAGGAGCAGCAGCAGAGTCGTGGCGGCGGCCCTGGCGGCACAGAGGCTGCCAGGGCCGCCGCCGGCGTACCAACTTCCACCCCGGAGACGCCCTACCGGCGTCTCAGGCAATAAAGAGAGGCGTGTCCCAAGCTGGGGGATGGAGGGGCGGTCCCGAGAGAGGGGCAGGGAAATAAAAGGCAGAGTGGAGAAGGTGCCGGTGAGGAGGAGCACGCTGTGACACTGAGGGAATTGGAGAGAGAAAGAACGACAAGCAAAGAGAGAGAGTGGGAAACGTTCGCAGCGTGCTGGCAGAGGGACGCTCGGGGTGATCTTAACCCTGTCCCCTGCCTGTCTGAGGCCCCTCACTCCCTCTCCCTTTTTGGACCCAACCGCCTCCTGGACCACTTGTCCTGCCAGAGCCTGACCCAGACCTCGGCAACATGGCCACAGGAGGTGCTACCGCGAGAACCAAGGAAGAATGCAACAGGGTTATGCAATTATGCATGGGGTAAAGAAAGTGAATAGAGAGAGTTTTTCTCCATCTCCTATAACATTGGAACTTGGGGGCATCCAATGAAGTTGGAAAACAGGTTCAGGACAGACAAAAAGAAATACTTTTTTATTCATTGAGTAATTGAACTGTGGGATTTATTCCCAGGGGAGGTGATGGCCATGAGCACTGATGGCTTTCAAGGGGGATTATACAGATTCATGGAGAAGTGGCCCATCAGTGGCTACTACCCTTGGTCAGTGAAGAATGCCTCAATATATAGAAGCAGGAAACCTCTCCGTATCAGTGCTGGAAGGCAGCATCAGGGGAAGATCTCAGCCTTTATGCACTGTTTGTTTGGTCCTCTAGGGCAACTGGTGGTCTGCTGTATAACACAGTGTGCTGGACTAGAAGGACCAGTGGTCTCAGCCAGCACTCTTTAGTCACGTTCTTATGATATACAAGAGGAAAGGCGTATATCCATAATGAAAGGTGCTAGAGGCTTATTTTTTTAAAAAAGAAGGAAGCTGGGAATTTGAAGAACTAGATAGACAGACAGACAGACAGACAGACAGACAGACAGACAGATGGTTATATCATTATCTTATATTCTAATAGCAAAGTTGGCCAAATCTGAGGATATTTAAATCCAGTTACTGGAGTGGTAAACAGTCAATACAGATCTCTCTACAAATCAAAGACCCTTTATGTGCCTTTTCCCCTCCATTGGACCTCTTGGTCCAATATTTTGTAAACTTGGGAGGGAGGGGGTTGGGAAGAGGAACCAGCAGCCATGCTGCAAATTTGGTGCTTCTACCTCAGAACCCCCCCCCCCCCGCGCCCCAGATAACCGGGGGGAAGTTCCCCCTTTTTTATAGCCTCCCTTACAACTTTTATGTTAGTAGATTTTTTGGCTCATGAAGTAGAATTTTTGCTCACAACAGTGACAGCTTAGAGGGGACATCGTAATGGACCAGTCACATACTTCCAGCCTAACCTACCTCACCGGGTTGTTGTGTATAAAAAGGAGAAGAGGAGAATAATGTGAGCTGCATTGGTCCCCACTGTGGAGAAATGTGGGGTATAAAGGATTTTTAAAAATGATAAATATAACTGAAGGTGGGAAGCAGATAAAGATAGGTTGGCTGTTGGGTAGGAAGGAGATGGGGTTGCTAACTCCAGGTTAGGAAATATTTGGAGATTTGGAAGGTGGAGCCTGGAGAGGGTGGGTGTGGGGAGGGAAGGGACTTTAGAGGGGTATAATGCCATAAAGTCCATGCTCCGGAGCATCCATTTCCTCCAAGGGAATTAGGGTTGCCAACATCCAGGTGGGGGCTGGAAATCACCCAGAACTACAACTGCTCTCCAGATGACAGAGATCAGTTCCCCTGGAGAAAATGGCTGCTTTGGAGGGTAAACTCTATGGTATTATACCTTGCTGAGGTTGCTTCCCTCTTCAAACCTTGCCCTTCCAAGTCTTTGCTCCCAAATCTCCAGGAATTTCCCAACCTGGAGCTGGTAACCATACAGGGTACTGATCTCTGTAGTTGGGAGATCTGTTGTGATTCCAGGAGATCTCCAGGCCCCACCTGGATGTTGGTAATCCTAGAAGGAGAGAAGGAAGCAGGCAATGGGAAGGGCTATGGGGGCTTTCAGGAAAGGGAAAGAGGAAATAGAGGGGGAGGGGGAAATGAGATGTGCCCGCAAGTTCTTGCGGGTTCCAACTTATCTATCTATATAAAAGAAAGTCCCCTCACTGTAAAATCAATGCCCAGGTCTAGAAACATGAAATTTGAGGAGAGCACTCCTACCATGATGTAGATGCTCATTAAGAAGGGATTTTTAGAAATTCAACCACTAAGGGGGTCAAAAGGGTTAAAATATACTCCCCCCATTGCTTCCTGTGTGGCTGCCAGGCTGCTGCCTCCTTGCACCCCCCACTCTCTGATTGGTAAGCTGCAGAGCTCAATGTTCTTTTTTTTTTAATATATTTTTATTGATTTTTAATATCATGCATACACCTATAATATTTTCCATAGACAATCCTTCTAAGTAAATATTTTGTACAGTTATTTTCTAGACAGCAACATCTCCAATCATTATTACATATATCTTCTTAGTATATTATACACATAGACCAACAACTAATTCATCCAACATTTACCATCTTAATCAGTCAAGATCTAGAATACTTTTCAAGTACATACATCCATTAAAAATCTCTTTACCAACCTTAATTTTCTCGAGACATTCCACTATATAAATTTCCACATATTTTGTTCCATCTACAAGAAGAAAGATTTATTTTTTTTCCTCATGTTTTCGTTATCTACCTCCTGTATATTCCACTCAAAATTGTACTATTAATTGGCTTTAAACCCATTTTATCTAGTATTTTAAATTTATCTATAAATCATGTTTTGATATTTAGCCATAATCCAATGTAATCAACTATATAAAGCCACCAAAGATCCAAATACTATTTAAATATTCCAACATAAATCAGCTCAATTCAATTCATTCATTTTTCCATAATATTCCCTCTTCATATTACTCCAATCGTTTCCTTTTGTACCAACATCAATCACACAATTCATTCAAATTTTCCTAATAGACCAAAATCCCTACATAGTAATCAGCACATTTCATTTCATCTTACACTACACCGTGTGTATAAATAAAAATTTCCCAAATATTTCCCCTATGTAAATAATTTATCTTTACAAATTAAGACATTCATATTTTCAAACTAAACCATAATCCCTTCATCTTAATCCACACAATTCATTTCATTCTATACTAAACCACATACAAAAATATAAACTATATAAATCTTTTCCCCTGTACAGTTAGGTTATCTTTTGGCCCGTTCCTCCCAAGTCTACATAGGATAAATAACCTAGACTCACAGTTATCACACTTTTATAGACCAGTGTAACAATCCCTTAATTCTATCATTCAATATCCAATATCCATTTACTTCAGATTTCCCCTGGGTCTCGAACTGCTGAACTACTGACCTTCCACAGCCTGCAGTTCAGTGTCTTAACCACTTGAGCCACCGCAGCTCCTATATTCATAGGGATATATTAATTATTATTGAATATGTAAGCTCATACAGCACTTCAAAAGAATGCAATGTACATCGTAAAGTCACACAAACCACAGAATGATGATTCTTAAAGTAACACAATCCACAATAGTCCACAAGCACAAGCCCTCCTAGGGGGAATATCCGGCCATAGAGAAAATACTGTCCAGTATACCCCGACGGTATCATACATAATATTTAAGACTGTTTCAAAGACAATCCTTCATCAAAAGGTATAGTGAGTCAAGGTAGGTACAATGGCCATGCACAAATCAAAATGCTATTTTGTATTAAGTGGGGTCCAAGGCCTCTTAGCAAATTCACAACCCAACGATATAAAAATCTAGCAGGCAAAAAGAGTCTCATTCTGTGGCTTGTGTGATTTTATGATGTGCATTACATTCTTTGGAAGTGCTGTATGTGTTTACATCGATATATAAAAAAGAAAGTCCCCTCATCATAAAATCAATGCCCAGGCCAAACCCCTGGACCTAGAAACACGAAATTCAGGGAGATCACTCCTACCATGACGTAGATGTTCACTAAGAAAGGATTTTTAGAAATTTGACCCCTAAGGAGGTGAAAAAGGGGTAAAATGTGCTCCCCCTATTGATTCCTATGTGGCTGCCAGGCTGCTGCCTCCTTGCGCCCCCCACTCTCTGACTGGTCAACTGCAGAGCTCAGTGTTGTGAGTTTAAAAAAAACACAGTTACAGGAGACTGCAGAAATCTAATGACAGTTGAGAAAATCAGGAGTGGCCAACCACCTGTGAGGTGCAGCAATACTGCTGGCCCAGCCTCCCCAGTGGCTTCAAGCATGCTCTCCTCACCTCCTACACCTGACAAGCGGCTGTCTGTCAGGTGCAGCAGTGGGTGCAGGGTGCTTAAAGCCATCAGGGAGCCCACCCCAGCAGTAACGCCTTAGTGATCCTGCCAGCCCAGCCTACACAATGGCTTACAATACCCCTCCCCCTCTTACACTGGACAGGTAGCTGCCTGTCAGGAGTAGGAGAGGGGGTGGGATGCTTATAGTCATTGGGGAGGCTTGCTCAGCAGGATTGCCTTAGTGCTGCTGCTGGCCCAGCCTCTCCAATGCCTTTAAACACATTCCCCTCCAACACCAGACAGGCAGTTGTCTGTCAGGTGTAGGAGTAGGGCCATGGTACTTTAATTCATCAGGGAGGCCACCTGAGCAGAAACACCTTAGCAGTGCTGCTGAGCCAGCCTCCCCAATGGCTTTAGACACACTCCCACCCACCCCTCCTCCATCTTACAGGCAGTTGTCTGTCAGGTGCAGGAGCAGGGACAGAGTATTGAAAGCCATTGGGGAGGCTGCCCAAGCAGCATCGCCTTAGCAATCCTGCTGTCGCAGCTTCCCCAATGCCTTCAGACATGCTACCCCTCCTACACCTGACAGACAACCACCTGTCAAGGGTTGAAAGGGGCGTGGAGTCTTTAAGGTTCCAAGGCCAGACACTGAAGGTGGCAGGAATTGACTGAGCAGATGACTGCTTCTCACATGGATAGTTCTATGTGGCCTGCTCCCGAGTGAGCTCACCAAGCAACCTGGTAATCCTAGCACCTGAACGCAGAGCCACCAATGTGGTCTACAGAGAGGTCCTTCAGTAGAGGGGGGAAAAAAACAGTACGTATGTCTCACTTCATTTTTTACACTACAACCTTCTCCATTAGAATTCCTACAAAAAATGTTACATTTCAAACTTCACATCATCAGTATTATAACTCAGTTTACGGAACTTAAATACCGTAGCAAAGCATGGGTATCAGGCTAGTATATCTATATTTATTTCTCAAGTGTGGTCCCCATCTGCGGAGAATGGTGGAAGACAGGAGGGCCTGGAGTGATGGGGTCCACAGGGTCACGAAGAGTCAGACTCAACTGTGCGACTGAACAACAACAACAGCAACAAAGATCGCCAGATCAGGGCAACGCTTACTCAAAACAGATTTTTCTGCAAACTTGCATGATCCCCCCCCCCGCTTTCTGAAAAACCTGAAATCTTTTAAAATAAAATACATGGGTGTGTGTGTAGTTGTAGGAGGAGCCCAGGAGCCACACTTGGCCCAGTGGTGGTAGCAGTGGAACCCAGGGGCTGCACTGAACCTAGCAGTGGCAGTGCCACAGCGTGGGAGAAACTGGAACCAGTGAGAAACCTGGTGCCTGAAGCTACCATCTCATTTTATCATAGAGCCAGTCCTTCTCACAGGGTTGTTTTGTTGATAAAAATGAGAAATATACTCACACAATATGCACCCCCCCCCCCGAGCTCCTTGGAAGAAGGATGGGAGAAAAGCATAAATCAAGATCAAGTTTGCACCAGCAACAAAAGTAGAGATTTCATCCGCCCTGTGTCTTCCTAGTTCCTGTTTATCAAGTCCAGATTTTTGTTGCTGTTATTACTGTGTGCAAAATGGATTAAATTCAGTTAAGTGAATAGTCTGGAGGAGCAAAGTCCATTAAAAGGGCTGGAACTGTGGAGTGGAATCCCTGCTGTGGGGCAAATGGAAGAAACCAAGTTAGAATTTGAAAGGGGGAGAGGGGAGGCCCTGTGTTGTCCAGAAATGTTTGTGTGAGAGACAGTGGAGGAGACAGAAGAGAGAAAGAAAGTGTATATGTATACAGTTTTTATTTTGTCTATATTGTAAAATTTTAGGCTGTTTTATGTAAGCCGCGGGATAGAAATTTTAATAATAATAATAATAATAATAATAATAATAAAGTTGCTTGAGGAAAGAAGATGCTAGAAAAGTGCTGAGACATTGTGAGTTTAGCACAATGTGGTATGTGAGCAGTGAGTGGGCAGGAATCAGCTCTGATTGTGAAGATAGGAAATTTGAATTTGACAGAGAAAGAGATCAGAAGCCAGTTTACGACATTCAGGGAGAGATGATGATGTTGACTTAAAGCAGGACACCGAGCTGGCAAGATGGCTGCAGCATATTTCAACATGCCTCTGGGCTTCTGTGTCCCAGAAGAATGGAGTGGGCTCGCTTTTGTGAGCTGATCTGAACTGCTTGAAAATGATGCTGTCTCTCTAATCTGCAGTCTAGGAATCTGCCTTGTGCAACGCAAGTGGCTGTCACAGGAAGAGGCCTTCCAAACCAAGGAACAACCGCAGACCCTGTCACAATCCATGGAAATATTGTTTACTCGTTTTTATCCTCCTTTCCTTCAAAGAGATCGGGGCAGCTTATATGGTCCCTCCCATTTCATAGTCTGAACAATCCTTTGTAGGAAGTTAGGCTGAGGGAGAGTAACTAGCACAAGAGCACACAGCGTGCTACATGACTGACTAGGCATTTGAACCCCGGTCACTCTGGTCCTAGTTCAGTATTCTAATCACTACACCACACTGGCTGAATATAGAAATGAAAGGTCTTCCTTGTCTGCACCATGAATATAAATACTAACAGCTTTTGCAATTATTCTTCATAGCTCAATTCAGACAAAATGGGTAAGGTGAATTTGCAAGCAGCAGGGTTCCCAATGGGGTCAAGCATGCCTTGTACAATTTGTGCGCATGTCGGAACTGTTCAGAAGACCTGTACACATTCAACTCTGGGATGTGTACATCTGTGTACAATGTATACATGATTTTTCATGGTATATGCATTGAATAATTATTACGTTATATTCAGCACATACAGCTGAACATACTATTTAAACCTCACATTTATCCAGATACTGATCTCTGTTTTTGTTTTTAAAGTGAATGAATGTTAGTTTGTTCTTACAAACAGATGGGATGCATGTTCCCCTCCCTCCCTCCCTCCCACCCTCCTTCTTACTCCATAAACTCTATGACTGTGAACACAGATGGATGGTTAAAGGGTAACAAGTCTACGTGAAGAGCTTTTGACGGTTAGCCCATGGAGAAATCCACTAACTGTCTATAAGACTGTTGTTTTCTACAGTTTCACACAACTTGACATGGGGCACCATGATCAGCATCTTGGGAATTTCACCTTTAAACAAACAAACACCCATGATTCTAGTCTCTAAATCTAGAAAGAGATGTACATGCTCTCAATCAATGCCTGAAAATTTTTTTGGAAAACAGGAATGGAGGTGTTGAGTAGGATTGCCAGAGCTGAGGGGATCCGAGGGCCTGACTGTGTGTTACACTGTTTGCGGGTCCACCGTGGGGCATGTCCTACCAGATGTGCATTGGGAATTCTAAACTGAAACTTAATTCTTAGGGTACATGGGGGGGGGGGCCCTGCCTCGGGACTATGGTGTTTAGGGCTCTTTGTCTGCTCCATTTTACTAAGTTGAAATGGCCTGAGGGAGCACTTTCTCCCACCAGGGGAATGATCCAGTTCTTTCCTCCCCACCCCCAGGCAGCTGGGAATTTGGTCTAGACTGCTTCTTTAGAATATGATCAACAACATTAAGGAGATGTTTTCAACTGTTTTCTGATAAGGAGGCAGAAGAAATTATACATTCAGTGTTTGAACCAAGAGCCGCTGGGGAGTCTCTCACCAAGATGCAATGAAGTGACAGCCCGTAGTAGGAAGGATAGCGCAGCTGAGGAGAGGCAAACAGTCAACACATGCAAATGAGATGCAGGTAAGGAGCAGCGTCTGACTGAAGGGAATGTAATGGAGCTTTATTTTCATTTGCATGTGT